>NW_022990187.1:0-106536 GCF_902827175.1 Gymnodraco acuticeps | reverse complement strand
TATTGCCTCTGAAATGCAGTGATTATATTGAAATTAAAAAGGTGTACGTTAAAAAACAAATGAAGGCCCTTTCTTGAAGTCATAACTGAAATAATTGATGCAATTAACATGCAAATAGACATTAACATATGATTTGAAGGCTGTTAATGTGTTTAATTTGAGTTTTACATTTTAAATGCCGTTGCCATGGGCCCATGGCGACAGATCACTTGCCATCATCACAGACCTCAAGGTATCATTATTATTACCGGTATCATTATATATATATTAATAATATAAGATATATATATATATAATATGTTACAAAGGTTGAGAAGGAGGGGCTCCCGTCCACAAGGCAAGGCAAGGCAATATATATAGCACTTTTCAACACAAGGCAATTCAAAGTGCTTTACAAAAAACAAAAGACATTAAGAAAATGGCATTTAAAATCAGTCATTAAAAAGAAAAGATAATAAAATAAACATTAAGAGAAAAAATACAAGTTAAAAGTTACAGTGCAGTTTAAGATGTGAATAGTTCAATTAAAAGCAGTTTGTTCCAGATATTTGGAGCATAATAACTAAACGCTGCTTTTCCATGTTTAGTCCATAGATTTCTGTCTTTATCTGTTGTTTTGAACATTGCACACTGAAGCTCAGCGCTAACTTTTAAACGTTCTGCCTTGGCTCCAAAAACCATTACCTCAGTTTTATCTTTGTTTAATTGGAGAAAGTTCTGACACATCCAATCATTGATTTGTTCAATGCACTTACTCAGTGTTTGAATTGGAGAATAGTCTCTTGGTGAAATTGTTATGTACATTTGTGTGTCATCCGCATAGCTATGGTAACTTATTTTGTTGTTTTTCATTATCTGAGCCAGTGGTAGCATGTAGATGTTAAAGAGACACATTTTGTCATATTTGTCAACTCAGATGTGTATTTACCTATAGAAACAACGTTTTTTCTGTCCTTTAAGTAGGATTCAAACCAATTTAGAACTGTTTAAGAAAGTCCCACCCAGTTTTCTAGTCGGCCGAGTAATATGTTGTGGTCAACAGTGTCAAGCGTAGCACTGAGATCTAATAATATTAACACTGAAGTTCTGCCACTGTCTGTGTTTAAGTGGATGTCATTGAAGACCTTTACAAGAGCAGTCTCAGTGCTGTGGTTTGGACGAAAGCCTGACTGGAACACATCGAAACAGTTATTTAAAGGGAGGGAATGCTCATGACACGCATTTTTAAATAATTATCATCCGATAAAACAGAACAGTCTCTGCCAGTCTTTTTTTTAATTTTTTTAATCCGATGACGTTATCAGTTAATTTTAAACTGATTAATTACCAAAATAACATTAACACTGTGGGCGGCGCCATTTTACCGGAAGTGACGTAAACTATGCGTTTGGTGTCGAGGACAAATTGATGTTCATGTCATTTACTCTAGTTACTCTCTCAATTCTATAGAAATATGCCTCATTGTATCGCGAAACATTGCCACAATTCGGATAGGAACAATCCACGGAATGCTCGGTTCCATCTATTGCCAAAAGGTAAGCGTAGGAAGTACGTTCGGAGGCAGTGGCTAGCGAAATGTGCTCGGCCGGAACCGAAAGATCCACAGGCACATGCATGCAGCGAACATTTCAAGTTTCCGGACGACTACTTTGAGAGTAAGATAAAACATAAAATGGGATTTATTAAACAACCATTACTTAATGGAGATGCAGTGCCATCGGTCTTTCTGGTGTCATCACCGACCAGGACACCCGTTCGGCCAGTTGAGAAATCGCCCTCTGCAAGTGTGAAGCGACGGAGGACCAGAAGTAGTGCTAGGAGTAAGAATAAGGTATGTTATGGCGCATTTCCATTGCAGCGGGTAGCCCCGTTTAAACGTCCTGTAGCGTCCAGGCCAGGCCAGTTTTTGGTGGCCTTTCCATATAGCGTAGTACCGGCTACTTTTCCCCAGTTTTTCCGGCCCCATAAAATCGTGGTTCTAGGGCCAGGGACAACGAGGCTGAGTATGCTAAACTAGAGAGGGAATCACTAGCAAGGGTGGTACTACATGCATACATTTCATCCTCATCGTCACTGTCCCTGGATTCCTGACGGTTCTGACTACTTGGCTCGAACCTGTATTGCTGAATTCCACCATCCAATCTCTTCACATTGCTCAAAACTTCTTCCTCGGCTGACGAATCCGTACTCAAATACTCCGCCATGTTTTCGTGTGTTTACAAAGTGAACGCATGGATGACGTCACGACCATCACGTGACTACTGAAAATGGCCAAAATGGCAGCTGCCTGACGGAATATACAGGTTTTGATAAAAAAGAGCTATAAAATCATTATTTACCGGGGAATATCGCTGATTTCTTCAGGGTATGGTTTAAACATAATGTTTCACTAAATACTGAAGTTTTGATTAATTATCTAATGAGTGGAGCATTCCTTTAAATGCAAGAAATTACTCAACTGTTGAAAAACAACTTTTTCAATGATTTTACCTATAAATGGGAGGTTTGATATGGGCCTGTAATTGTTCATTACTGAAGCATCTAATTATTGTTTTTTAAGAGCGGTTTAATGACTGCGGTTTTCAGGGCCTGTGGAAAAATACCTGATTGAAGAGACTTGTTTACTATATGAAGTAGATCTGAGGCCATGCAACGAAAAACATATTTGAAAAATCCTGTTGGAATAATATCAAGGCAGCAGGAGGAGGATTTCAGAAGTTGAATAATGTCCTCTAGGTTTTTATCATTAATCTGATGGAATTGTGTCATGGTGTTTGAATTGATATTAGGTGGACATAGGGACAACACATTTGCTGTACCTGATGCAGAGGCACTGACTGCTTGTCTGATTTTCGTCAGTGAAGAAGGAGGCAAATTCATTGCACGCCCTGGTGGATAGAAATTCAGAGGCTACTGACACTGGGGGGTTAGTTAGTCTGTCAACGGTAGCAAACAAGGCACGTGCATTGTTTTTGTTTTTGGTAATGATGTCAGAGAAGAAAGACTGTCGTGCGTTTTTCAATTCCAAATTATAAAGGCCAAGTCTTTCTTTATAGATTTCAAAGTGAACCTGGAGATTTGTTTTTCGCCACCTGCGTTCAGCTTTTCGACATTCTCTTTTTTCTGTTTTCACAGTCATGGCCTTTCTCCATGGAGATATTTTCTTCGCAGTCACTTCCTTTACCTTAGTTGGAGCAATGGCATCTATAACATTTTTTATTTTTGAATTAAAATGATATACTAGCTCATTTATTGAGATGTTAGCAGGTTTCAAGTGTGGAAGAAAAATTCTGAGTAAACATTTCCCTAGTATTTTCAGTTAAATATCGCTTTGTGGTTACCTTTTTTTGAACATTTTTGTGAACAGAAATAGAGCTCTCAAAGAAAACACAGGAATGATCAGAGAGTGCAACATCAGTCACCACAACCTTAGAGATATTCAGACCCTTTGAGATAATTAAGTTCAGAGTGTGCCCCTTATTGTGCGTGGGCTCCGTCACATGCTGAGTCAGTCCATAGTTATCAAGAACACAAAACATTTCTTTAGCCCCTCTGTCAACATGGATGTTAAAATCACCAACAATGACTAGACGGTCAAAGTCAATACACACTATAGACAGCAGTTCAGTAAAGTCATCAAAAAAGCTTGTACAGTATTTGGGTGGTCTATAGGTATTTAGGAACAGAGCTCGAGAGGAGCATTTCAGCTGAAGGACCACATATTCAAAAGAAGCAAAGTTCCCATAAGATGTATTCCTGCATTGAAGGGAATCATTGAACAAAATAGCTAGGGATGCACGATATTGGTTTTTTGAAACCGATACCGATACCGATAACTTCCTGCTTCTCAAGACCGATACCGATAATAATATAATATATATATATATTAAATGTACCTGTAGTTTTTGCACAGCTGGTGGTAAAAAAAAGACTAGTAGTGAGCAAATTACATGAGCATTACTACTATGAACAAAACAAAGCCAAGAACAGTTTTGACTCTCATCAAGCGCCATCATTTCTATGATGAAGTTAGAGATCGTTTTAGCCCTGGGGTCGTCTCTGGCAAACTTCTTGCCTTTTCCAAAAGCCTCGTCGATAGGTAAAAGCCCCGGTGCCTTTGCAGCTGGCTTTGGATTCGCCGCTAGTTTAGCAGCGCAGGCATCTTCGTACGCTTTTAACACACCATCGTAGCGATGGCGATGTTTCAGGTGACAAATCAGGTTGGAAGTATTATAGCTCGTTGCCTTTTTCCCTCCTCGTGGAACTTCTGCATTGCATTTGTTAATACAAATAGCAAGCGAACTATCTAACTCTGAAACTTTCAAATAGTCCCATACTACTGGCGACATGTTTGTTTACTGTCCTGGCTTCACGGCCGCACACCATTTACGTCACAGCCAGGCATGAGTTAGGGAGCGCTGGATTTGTGAAAAACTCCCCTCTTCCTAAACCACTAATACCACAGTACTGGCAAAACGGGAGGAGCCGAGTGAAAAACAAGCGCCCCTCATCCCAATCCACCCACACCGCAGTATTTTTTCTTTTTTTTTACCCCAAAGATATATTGTATATTATCGGGGCTATTAATACTGTTATCGGGTTTATCGGGATGACGTCATAATTCCTAATATCGGACCGATAATTATCGGGCCGATAATTATTGTGCACCACTAAAAATAGCAACTCCACCCCCTTTCTTATGCATTCTTTCCTGACTCATAAAACTAAAGTTGGGAGGGGTTGATTCGATAAGAACAGCTGCACTGTTATTTTGTTCAATCCAAGTTTCCGTTAAAAACATAAAATCAAGATTGTGCTCAGTGATAAAATCATTGATTAAAAATGTTTTTCCTGCCAAAGACCTGACATTTAATAAAGCTAGTTTAAGTTTGTTAGATACGCTATCAGTAAGATTTTTTGTGACAAGCTGTGGCTGACATGGAATCACTGCTACATTTGATAAACTCACACAAACGTTTGAGCACTTCCTGTTTCTAAGCTGATTCACCGCTCTTAATCTATTACCTATCAACACAGATATCGGCAAAGCTACAGGCAGGCAGGGCCCCGGCATGTCCTGGAAAGAGTTGAGAGTGCCATACGCCCTTGAGCCTGGACCCAGCACATATCAGTAAGAGTTTGTTGCGTTGTGTACACACACATTCTTATCAGGCTTCGGAGACTGCAGATGCTTTCTTGTAGGTAGGGGAGGTGGTTGACGTAGGCACGGTGATGGAGACGGGGAAGATGGTGCGGGGGTAGAGGACATGCTGCCAGGAGGGGGAGGTGGTTGACGTAGGCACGGTGATGAAGACGGGGGAGATGGTGCGCGTCTCTGCAGTGATTTTGTTGGGCGTCGTTGAGGAGCGGGGGTAAAGGACATGCTGCCAACCCTGCGTACCGCCTTAGTTTGGTCTTTGAACTCCAGGAAGGAATCGGTGCCAATCCTCTATATCTCCTTCGTGTGTTCATCGATCTCGAGTAGAGAGAGCTGTGGGGTGAAGGAAGAGTATCCTCAGAGGTGAAGGGCGGTGGAGACTCCTTCATTCCATAATCAAGACATTCCTCAGGCAGATGCAGTGATAGATTTTCAAGGTTTTCTGAGCAATGTGTTGTGTCTTTCTCCTGTTTTGATTCCTCTTGTTGCTTGTCCTTGGCAGAGGGAACAGATTGATGACGCAGGCAGTTGAATACGTTAGAGATAAACAATTTCACTCCTGACTTGTTCAGACAAACTCCATTTGCCTTAAAAAGATGTCTGCGGTCCCAGAAAAAGTTAAAGTTGTCAATAAAATTGACAGAATGGTCAGTACAGACAGTTGAAAGCCAGGTGTTCAGTGCAAACAATCTGCTGAATCTCTCCACTCCTCCTCTGACTGGCGATAGAGGGCCACTGATGAACACCTCTACATTTAGAGAGCTGGCAGTTTCCAACAGACATTTAAAGTCTTTTTTCAGCACTTCTGACTGTTGTTTCACAACCTAATTTGTTCCAATGTGCAGTACCACATTCTTCACAGTCGGATGTTCAGCCCCAATATGCAGGATCTTCTCAGCCAAGTCAGAGACCATATCCTTGGGAAAACTTTGGTGTTGTTCTTACTACACAGACCTTTTACATCTCTTACAGCAGAGTCACCCACAATCAGAGTTTCAGGCCCATTCGTTAGCTTTCCCTCTAGCCTTTTGTAGTAGCTATTGGTCCTTACCCTGCTGTGTGAAGAGGATAGGTTATCCAGGTCATCAGAAAGAGATCTCCGGTTCTCGGTCAGCGGAGCGTACACTCGGTGGGTTAGGAGGATTTTTTGTAGTTCTCCCTTTAGCAGCTGTCCACGGCTGTTTTCTAGTAGGAACAGGGGTTGAAGAGGCGCTCTTCCTGGGTGATAACAATGCAGGCCAGCCGGTCGCATCACAGATTTCAGAGCGCTGGGCTCTGCCTGTTGTTCGTCCTCCCAAATCCCATGGAAATGATTTACTCTTCGGCCTTGCACCCAGAGAGTTTGAGGGAGGACTACCACTTGTAGATGTATTACCCGGTACACAGCCCTCCTGTTCCTTGGAATCCTTGTAGCTGCTAACTAGCTGTGAGTTAGCATGCCTTTGTCCATTATTTTGCAACACTAGTAAAGTGGTGTCATTCCAACCTAGTCCATTCACTTCCATGTTAACTTTCAACCGTTGCATTTTCATTTCCAACACGGCCATATTCTGTAGAAGTTTGTGGAAGTCATCTGTAGAGAACGGAGGCATGTTGCTGCTATCTAGCTTAAGCTAATCTTTCACACACAGTGACGTCACGAGCTACCCACAATGCAACACGCGCCATATATATATATAAATACGCCATTTTCATGGAGGTGCAACTATCCTGGAAGTGCAAATATAAACAGCTAGCTTACGTAGCCAGGCAGAGCACACTAGGTTTTTTTTCTGAATTAACGACCGAAGAAATCGCTGCATGTCTTCGGATTACATCTCTGGACTTGAGGGGTGTGCTTTAGGTCGTTACCAGCGTAAACTAGAGCTGTGTGGGTTGTCGGATTGCCTTTACAGTCTGCCTGCAGATGTATGGAAAAACGACAGTGGCCTTCGTCGATTTTGGCTGCATCTACGTCTAATTTCTGGAAACACCAGGTGAATACCCCACTTGTCACAATAATATTATCATGCCATTGCATATATGTGGTATTTTAGAGTTGACTAGATATTGATTAAGGCAATAGCCTATGATATTCAGTACAGGAATAATAGCAATACCTAGACGGTGTACGGCTGCTTGCACCTCGCGTAAAACGGTGGATACCGGAAGTACGGTGTCGCGCACGGCCCAATACCCGTATGTGTGTGTGAAAGAAAATAGCATGCAGTACCAGGCTTTAGCTGTTGCTAGGCCGCGCTACTTTAAGGTCGTCGTAAAAATATTGAAATATGGCTGAAACCCTCCGTCTATTTACGAAGAATAACTGTCCCAGTGATAGTTTAATGTCCAGGAGCCGCTGCTCGAAGTTTTCAGAAAAGAAAAATAGAAAAACAGCATAAAAAAAGTAAGCAGAGGCAAGAGCAAGCAGAAAAGCGTCTGCACTGTAAGAACTAATGGAGAGGAACAGATATAATATGTTACTTTTGTAAGTACACAACACGGGAGTCGGGACGTCACGTGCGTCAAAGGTTGAGAAGGAGGGGCGTTGAGGCTCACGTCCATGTTGAGGTATTGCGCACTGCATTGAGGGGCTTCTCGATCCTTTCAAGCCATAACCCTCCTCCCTCCTCTCTGGGGACTGTGACTTGTGGTTCCGCCCCTCCTTTCTCCAATGTCCGATATCGCGCATAACAGAGGATTTAGACGTTGTGTATTTATTGCATAACTCCACACGCCTTTTCTCCTCATGGACTCATTCATGACTTTTTATTTAATGCATTTTAACGGCTGTAATCGTTGCTAACATAACACCGGAAGTTAAGCTCACTGTTGATATTCCGGAGACTTCTTCCGGTAAAGCTTTTCAAAATAAACTTTAGCAACAACGTTAGCCACAGACGAATGGTAACCGGAAATGTTTTCAGAATAAAACAGTTTTAAGCTTACTGTATGTTTAAACTAAATTACGTCATTAAACATTGATTTTAATTTCTTACAGTAGTCAATGAGCAGCAATCTCACATAGCCCCCTTTCTTGTCCAAGGGATACGGGTGGTGTGGTGGATGTGTGCCATGCATCTTCTGTTTGGGACAGTAGGCAAACCCAGGGCCCATTGCTTTCTTTGTGATCACATGTTTGTCCTGCACAGGAAGGGTAAAAGGTGTAAAAGGGCAACCACCATAACCTATGCCCTTTTTTTGTAAATAGGAGCTACTGACACGTTTACCCACAGGCAATCCAGATCTAATCGAGAGGGGAACAAATGCAGAAGTAAAAGAAAACTCTACAAGTATTGCACCAATGCTTTTGCCACTACTGTTTTAAATAGATCAATTTCCTCTGCTCGCATTGATAGGCCCTTAATCTCCTCCCCCTAGGTTTAGCCCTTTAGTCCCATAAAATAGACTTGATAGATGGCTTTGCAGCTCTCTGACAGAGGCAAGGGAATCCCCAAATGCTGCCCCTCGCTCTTCACACAACCCCACTCTCTCCAATTTTATCCCAATCCAGCATCCTAACTTGTGTCAGTTTGCAGGCTATTGTTCAGCATTTTGCCAGCCCCATCTTTCTTTTGTTACAAGCTGGCTCTGCTTGCAACATAAGGACAACAGTTCCACACCGGAGTTGCCCAAAACAATCATTTATTTCATCCAACACAGTGGTTACAACCAACAATAAAACAGAACAGAGGAGCGGTGTAGTTTAATAAATCATAAATTCAGAATATTTGGGGGTTTCTTTGACATCTGTTTGTTTGATTGAATTACATATTCAATGGTCTAAACCAGAGGTGCCCAGTACGTCGACCGCGGGGGCAATGCTGGTAGATCGCGAGTCATTCATAAAAAAAAAAATCCTGTTCCGTTAAAATAGACAAAACAGGTTTTGATCCCTCCTCCCTTGGCCTCCCTGCCACTTAATTCAGGAGTTTACTTGATTGACAGAAAAAGCGACCTATCGCTTTCCAGTCTGTTAACCCAGAATGCAAAGCGATACAAAATCAGTCAAGTGCCGGGAAAACTCAAATTAAGTTAAAGAGACAACAAGACAAACAACAAATGAGTGCGGGACCGAGCAAGAAGCTAAAGACATACCACTTCCACCCAGAATGGGAGGAAGAATATTGTTTTGTGATGTCACATTCAAAGGTTATTTGCCTTATTTGTAAAGCAAGCGTCGCTCTGCCAAAGAAAGGTAACGTGGAGAGGCATTATCGGAGTGTTCACAAGGCATATGACAGCGACTTCCCTCCGAGTAGCGAGTTGAGAAAGAGAAAGGTCATGTATTATTATTGCTACAAAAACATTATCTCGCAGTCTTAGTGTCGCCAACTCGTTTCTAACATGCAAAAAGACAAACAAATGTCGGTGTATTTTCGATCTTTCCAATCGAGACGAGATCTCTCTCCCCCGTCTGTGCGCGAGGGGGCGGGGCAGTTTACACACACGCGGCTGCTACAAGCAGCAACACACGGAGGAGATGGCGGAGAGAAGCGCTCCAAGGTGTGGTTAAATGTTACCCGTCTTGAGGTGGACAATGCTCGTTGCCAAGAGAGTTCAGCATGTGAGGGCGGTAACACGAGCAATGTGTCTAAACATTTAGCAAAAGTGCTCCACATTCAGACGGAGGAATGCACCGGGTTCGACTGTCTTTCTAGCAGCTCTGCAGCCCCATCCACGAGGAACGTTTCCACGTCAGGTGTTATGTATGCTAGCAGCAACACACGCAGTTAACTCAATGATTCAAACATGGGTTAATGATAGAGGTAACAGATTTACTCTTTATTTTGTTAAAGTTTCAGCTATTCTGTTCACAGTTCTGTCATCAGATTATTGAATACGATTTGTTAAAACATTGTTGTTTCTTTTGATGTGAAATATTATTTATTTTATTTAAATAAAAAGCAATGTTAGTTTTGTTCACAATTTGTTAATTTAATAATATATGTATTTTTGAATCAAGTATTCATCTTTTTGTCTTCATTGTTAGTTTCCACATGCCTAAAACAACCTCAAGCTAAATCTAAAAGTTGATGGCTAAACAAGAGGGTTTGAGAAATTGTGCAAGGCATGTAATAGTCCGAATAGTCGATTAGTCGTTTCATTAATCGATAGATTAATCGATTATCAAATTAGTCATTTGTTGCAGCCCTATTGTAGTTATCCCATGTATAAATAAAACGTGTTATTCAGCAACCCTTGCAATTTGGGATTTTATTTTTGGTTGGTAGACCTCGGTGAGCTGGTCATTTCAAAAGTAGCTCACCAGCCCAAAAAGTGTGGGCACCCCTGGTCTAAACAATGTTTATCTGTTGCAGAAGAGCATAATGTTGATCTAGCAGCATGTTAGTTATCCAAGCTTAAAGGTGCAAGTAAAGGAGAGTAATTTAAAAATAAGGAAGTACCAATATGCTCAAGTTGACCGTATTCTATTCAAATGCAACCTCATTTTTAAATAACACATCCGTCATTCACTCCCCATCAATGGGTTGAGAGGTATTGATTAGCCTACTGGTCTTCTCAAGCCAGAGGCTAATATCCACTGTTTACTAAATATACATCTTCACTTTGTACGC
The DNA here is from genome assembly GCF_902827175.1 of Gymnodraco acuticeps. NCBI lineage: Eukaryota > Metazoa > Chordata > Actinopteri > Perciformes > Bathydraconidae > Gymnodraco > Gymnodraco acuticeps. The sequence continues at coordinate 95,820 of NW_022990187.1, read as the reverse complement.
TAGATAATGCAGTTCCATGCACAAAAAGCTAGATAAAAAGAGGGAGAAAGAGAGAAGAGGAACATGAGGCTCCATAAAGCTCATACAAATAGAAAACGCTCTGATCTGCCAGTGATCATACTAAACTGAGACATTTGTCTCTGTTGGTTCTGTCCTGCTGTGCACCCTTTGGGACGATTAAACTCCAGCCGACATCAGGCTGTCCAGGACCAGATGAAACCTTTTCAAGCCACACTGTGAAAAATGACTTGGTGCAGAAGTGTTTGCTCGTAGTTTTGGTTCAACATTACTCAATGTAGGACACATTATTCTACCCCCACCAGTCAGAGTGAAGTATTGATACAATTGGCCCTTGGGAAAAGCTCTACAGTCCCTGACTTTGAAAGGAAATTGCAAATACACCATTAATGATATAACACAGGCTCTCTCTCTTTTACAATAGAGAAAATATACGTGAAAGTGGAAGGTGCCAAGATCAACTGAAGTTATTCATAATTGTGACATCTTCACTTTTGATCAAGATCTCATGCCTTTAGAACATTCTCACTGAAAAGGAAAATAAGTAGTTTTTTCTTCCCAACAACTGCCTTTCAAAATGAGTTTCAGATCGCATATTTGTGCCCTTCAGTGCATATAAAGCAGATCTGAAGGTGACATGATGTATTCCTTATCATCTTACATTCACAGACAACAGTGCTACATTATTTTCTTTATGAATTTAAAGTATTTAAATTCTACAGCGCAATATGTAAAGTATAGGAGCCCTCTGAAGGGCCTTTCTTAAGCATTGTGCTATTTCTCTCGCATGGAACATAAATCAGCTGCCAGCATTATGGGTGATGTGTGAGGGGTCAAGGAGAGCAAAATATCCTGCTGAGAACTGATGATTACTTCACAAGATTTGTAAGCAGCAGCCTTAGGCAAGGTCCCACCTGGTTATGGCTTTAATGCGCATTCTGAATCCAAATGACTATGAAAAAAACACAAATCTCCTTGGAGCATACTTGCGGTCTAGCCATGCTCCAATTGCTGATTATGATTCTACTGTGTTTTTATTAGCATCTCTGAATGTTGGGTCTTTTTTCTTTATTCTTAGCCAAAGTTACCCACTGTCCGATCTAGGTAAACTAGTATCCTGTTTTTCTAAACATCCAAACTCTCAGAACAAGCACATGTGTCATTTGCTCTTCAAGGTGTATTAAGTGCATCAGACCATGGGGTGTATTGATTATTTAAAAGCACCCCTGGATGAAATAAATGTTCCGGCAGGGAGAAGAAGCAGAGGCGAGCTGCATGAAACAACCAATTATATCATTCTTCACCCTCGCCTGCTGCTCTGGACTGTGGACTGGAATTATGGCTATTTAAAACATCACACAACAAGCAAAAATGGCCTATGTGGAATATGAATGTGTAGCTGGTACATTTTGCTCAAAAGTAACCCTTCTCTTTTAGTTATTGTCCGCAATTCTCGCTGCTTCTGAGAATGAATGGGAGGTCAATAAATAAAAGGGAACAGGGATCTTTTTCTCTCCCTCGGCATTTTTATGAGAGGTAGACCTTTTACGTTTCCAGTGTAAGACTTCTCCCACTCGGCTGTCACTAAGAACGTTCATGTGCAACAAAAAAAAGGTTATTTGATGGTGATGGCACAACGTAGATAAAAAGATAAAGCAAAATAAGCAGGCAAAAGTAAATAAACCTGACAACCTGAGATGAATCTAGCAAAAAGTGAAACAAATAAAAATAAATACTGAATCTTCCCATTCAAGCAATGTCCAGAATTGCGCTGCCAGAAGCCATTTTTCACCCTTGAACTCCTGGCTCTGTGATCTCAGTGGGCACCGGTAAACTGACAGCACCTATGTTGTGCTTCCTGGACTGAAGTGAACAGGAAGAAGGTCGGGGATACGAGGCTGCTGGACTATCAGGCTGTGCACAGCACTGCCTTTTACGGCCTGGTGTGTAACAACTGGCATCACTACACAGACTGAGTACCATCAGCAGACTTACAGGCACAGACACTATGTGGCACGGCACGTAGTCACGGTGTAAAATCACTTTGTAGTCGGCTTGCATCACACCCTAGAGGCATGTGAGTGTGTATGGTGCTCCGTGTGCCCCCTGGGCTCACGGGTGCAGAAGGGGAAGGTTAAGCTGCAGCCAGATGTTGCAAGACACTGCTCCAATAGAGTCCCCACTGCGACCAGAGAGGATTATGAAAAGGGCTTTTTATGAATTTTGTATTTACTCTTGCTCTCGGTTGTGAACTTTCATTTTGTTAAAAAATAAACAAGGAAACAAACTGGGTTCATTGTGGCGTCAAGCAGGGTGAATGAGTTAACATTGTAATTCGTTTTTAAGGATACCTTTTGGGGATTGTTGCCTTCAATTAATCGAACAGCTATAGAGAAAAGAAAACAGTAGATGGGGGGCTATTCAATTCAATTAAAACAAAACATTGAATTGAATAGTAAACAAGAAACACTCACACGAACATATAAACACCGCCAAACACATACATCATAAACAGTTTTGAAAAGACACATGCTTCCATGTTTCCAGTGTAGGGGCCTCTCTCAGTTCCTCAGGCAGGGCCCAGGCCACTGAATTTGATCTTTTTGGGGCTTAAATACAGAAAGCAACCTCTGCTGCTTTAAAGTGAGCTAAAGGGAAGTTTAGTGTACCTGACGGGTCCCGCTGGTTCACATCTAATAAACGTGTTTTTTATGTACTGAGGCCAAAGCCATTTTGAGCGTTGTATACAAGTAGGGGCATTTAAAATTAATTATAGTGTTGATGGGTAGGCAATGCAGAGATCTAATGTGTTCACACAGTTCAGTTTTGTCTTAGCTTTAGTCCATGCACAGCTGATTTTTGGAGGCCTGTTGAATAAACTATTATAGGCTGTTAGTTCCTTAATTTACAGAGAGATATTTTTATAAAAATCCCCTCAGATAATAATTTTGTTGAGATGGTGAAAGGCTTATTTTATGAGATGATTAATAGGACTCTTAAAATGAAGACCGCTGTATATAATTACACCCAGATTTCTAGTTTTACTTTCCCTCTCCAGAGTCTCTCTCAAGAGAGATCTGATATTATCTGCAATTGGCTGTCTCGTAGTCTTTGCACCAGAGATGAGTATTTCAGTTTTGTCCTTGTTCAATTGTAAAAAGTTATCTGTCATGCATATATTTGCATAATTAAAACAATCACTAAGGGAATGTAAGGGATCTTGGTCAGGAAAAAGGGATATGTACAGTTTTAAATCAACGTGCTGCAGTAAGGACTAAGCCTTTGTACATGTGTCACCTGGTCTAACCAGGTGAGCTACCAAGGCGCCACACTGTTATTGTTTTTGAGTTTGAATAAATCAAAACCACTCTAAATGTACTGTATCTACAGTCACTGGTTCTGTCTTCACATGCTGTTTTAAAATAATATAAAGTACCCTGCTGGGATAATAGTAATAACATACATTATTGGCAAAAACGCAATTTTCTTGCATGCTTTAAATGACTGTATATCCCTAAACGAAAAAAAAAAATACATATAATTAAACAACCAGGCAACTCTAACAGATTGGAAAACTCTGTGCTAATAGTAACATATGGTGGGTATTCTAACAGATCGATTCCCGCATTGTGCCAGATGGGACTGCTTATAACTGGATGCTCTTCAGTGTAGTTTCCCCTTTCTAGACAGAGTCTGATAAGCCCGATCATCTGAACTTTACAATTTTCCAGTGGATGTGAGCACCCTCAGCTTCTCCAGCTCTCGTGGGCTACGATAAGGCCGACTTGGCATCAGGAAGGAAAGTTACCAGGGATGGGCTGCTATTGTTGGGCTTTGTTGCTAAGATAACTAGACTCCCTTGTGATTAAGAAGTGTCAGATTAGAGAATTTCATGAACCTGGGTTAGATTACAGCCTCTCTTCCTCATAGTACTCCTAGGATGGTGCTCCGGTATGTCGCCTGGGAAGAAGGGGATTATACATGCTGGGAAATCATATGGAATTACAGGCTTGGGCAGAGTGGCTTTATGGCGTAATGCTAAAATGGCTGGGTTGTTGAGTGAAATGATGAAAAAAAAGGGACAGAAAAAATAACTGTAGAGAGCGGGATGGAAAATAAGTGATTAGGTTTTTCTTTTTCTGTATGGTTGCTTTTCTTATGCTTGACATCTTCAGCTTTTACGGTCTTCTCTTTTAGTATATCCTGTGGGCCCGAAGTTTAAGGGGATAATAAATATGGAAGTGGTTAGGAACATGATGTGGTGGTGAGCATGTCTGACATTTTGAAATTAAAGAATAGTAGAAAAGTTTAAAGAGCAACTTGCAGGTTGGACACACCAGTGAATAAATGTGTAGGAAAATGATGAATACACTAGATTTTAAAAAATATATACAGAAATATACACTACAGTGACATCTGGCGTCGTTTTTGTAAGACATTTTACTTCCGCATACAAAAATGCGGGGGGGGAGAGAGAGCGAGAGAGCGAGCGAGCGAGAGAGAGAGAGATAGATAGAGAGAGATAGATAGAGAGATGTAATACGGTTTCCTGATAAACGTTTTGTTTGATAGGCTTCAGCTGTGGAGAGTATGTGCTGCAGGGAGGTGGATGCACCTCGCACAACGCACCCAGGAACGAACGCTAGCTCCGGTCCTTTTCCTGTTAGGGAAACTGTGGACTCGATGTCCTGACAGGCTGGAGTTTGTGCAACCTGCACAAACACAAGCTCACCATGATTACAAATGGTGAAATGCAATGTAAAATTACCAGCTCACTAAATCACAACCACTCAAACCAACTACAAACTACTACCATGGATTGGGCAGAGGAGTCAGAGAAAGTTGCTCCCCCATGTGACGTAATATGACGCGTTTGACGTATGACGTTAAAAAAAAGCAGTTTTTAGTAGCAGAGCTCAAAACGGCTCCTTTCCCTCTGAATTCCTGCCCTTATGTCTTGTAAAACATATCAAATCCTGCATTAACTTTTTTAATTGTAATTTGCAGGCAAGGTTAAGCATAAATGTAGTTAAAAAAAAAACCTGCAAGTTGCTCTTTAAGAGGACTGGCACATTTGAATACCCTTTTCTTCTTGACAGCTTCACTATTTGTACAGTTAGAAATTAAATAATGATCGGGATAGCTAAACAGAGCAATGTATCGTATCATGTAGAATCATGCAAGCAATTCAATTTGTGACTTCATAAATAATATATAATAATAAATTCCAATTGATACATCATTACTTTTAACATGAATAAGCATAAAACAATGTTTCACTTTAGGAGGTAATTTTGAAGTAATTAGGGTTAGGTTAAAGATGTTTTGTAGATGTTATCAGTCCTCATTTGAAACGATAAATGAAATTGATTTAGCTTTTTCTCCAAAATAGTTATTGCATTTTTAAATGGAAGCTGGCATGTATTTGATTAAAGACAGAGCTCCATTTCATATTCTGCTTGTTGCAGAGACTGTCAGAGAGCTGCACAGTCAGTGAGTTTTCTGTCAAAAATTCACAGCCTTCTTAATCAAGATTCATCTTTTGTCTTCAAAACTATGGCAGCATGTACAGCGGTAATAAGTGGATAGCATGCATACTCGGTGGATTCAAATAGGATAGAGCAATTGTTTTTCTTGGATAGATGGAGACAGGAATAAAGAAATAAGTCTCGTCTTGTTGCCGGTGTCGTAGCTGTCGGTGCTGCTCACACAGTGTGACTATGAATGCCAAGTGGCGCTGAGAGCAGGACCTTTGATCTTGCAAATCAAGCCTTTAAAGGAAATGTCAGACCCATTGGAGTGTACCTGACAACCCTGACTTACAGGAGGTGATGATGGTAATGTTTGCTGTTTAACAAAACTACTAATTATTTATAATGTACATTGTGCTGATTTTTATGTGGATAAGGCGAAGTTAAACACACTTACTGTATTGCAAAGCAGTGCAACAGCACGTTAAAAAATAGCCTCAACACTCACAGTATGGAATTCAAATCTCTTTGATACTCTGCAAAAAACATAAATATTTGAAAACTTCACACAGACGGATCTTTGATCAAATATAGTATGTTGCATTGGATTGCATTTGTTGGTATAGCTGGATGGAAATCAATTCTATTCACTTATTTTAGCAAGGGCTTAAAGTATACTATGTCACATTCATGTGCAGCATTATTAATACGAATGAATATGTATACGGATAACATTTTATATTCTCTAAAAGTTGTTACATCATGTATAGAATCCTGAACTTTTAATTTTACGGAAAAAGAGAAGAAGTCAAATTGCATTAAGTTTTTGTGGAATTTATACAATGTTATTCTCACACTCTCTGATGATTTCAAAGATAAACTACGCAATAGTTAAATGAAATACAAATTTGATAAACTATGCAACATTCATTTTGAATAAGTCATAATTTCTACAATATTAATAATATCTGTGGTGAAATCTGGATATACAAGCCTTATTACTCTAGACTAACATCGTTAAATAATGGATAACAGATGGACCTCAGGGTTTATGTTTGTTACAGAAAGATCCAGTCTGACTTTTCTGAATTCATTTTTAATTTTTTACCCACATTTTGATTGTTAATAGGTTTCTGTGTCTCATCTATTTTATTCCAAACAACTTCCACACACACACAAGAATACAACAGACAGACACTGAAGGGGAGACAATGAATATCAAGCAGTAATTCTTTTTTTTCTCCTATTCTCTCCATCTGCAGCGCCCCTCAAACCCATCATTTACGCGTGAGCTATGATCCTCTGACAGTAGCAATCACAACCCATTGGAAATGTCCCTCTCATCAGAAAATGGCAACATGCAGAAATCTATAAAAGGTTTTAATATTGTGGGCCTGCCATGATTGCCCAGGCTTTTATCTGCTATTCACCAGGTTGCACTCTCCCACTCCCTCCTGCTTGTTTCTGCCAGGCCGAAGACAGGCAGAGAGCATTATGTGTAATGGCAGCTCCATTGTTGCAGGTAGATAGCCGCCCTAGATCTTCATCAATACTAATTGTATCTGTTTGACAGAGATATAGTTTCTCCCTTCCCCATTTGACTGTTGCCTGCTTTTGTGAGAATAATCGAGAGATACAGATAACTTGAATATACATTATTTCACAAGATAATATGTACATAGGTAAAAGTAGTCTTTCCATACGTTGTTTATATGCATGTTTTTATACCCATATCCTAAAAAAGCGAGGGCATTTTTCTAAATGTACAATAAGGTTAAGCAATGAATAAAAGATTTATTTTTATTTGAAATAACGCCAGCCATTGTCAATACAGCAAGATAAAGTGCAGGGTATTTTGATGGGTAAAAGTTGGTGTTTCAGGAATTAATTTCAGGTCATTTACAGAAGCTGTTTTCCCATGTTCACAGTAGCAATGATCAAAGGCACCACTCGTTCTGTTCCACAGGTATTAAAGAAAAGCAATGATTTACCTTTTCAAATGAAATATCGCCTGGAATCCATGGCGTTGCATTCCAATGAGTCACTCGAGAATCCAACAATCGCCTGTCGAGAAATATTGAGGGCATGGGGTTGAGTTAATAGTTTGCCAATCAGATTAGCCCGCCATTTTGATGATTCCCTTCAATTAGATTTCCACATCAAATGGAATTCAACATCAGAGTAATTGGTTTGGTCATGCTTTGACTTTACACATTGATGAAATACAAATTGTGACTGCAGCCTAACATAAAATACTGAACAATATTTAGCTCTGCAAACAGCAACAAGAAAAAACATTGCAGCCAGATCTCATACATAGATCGAGTAAAACTACGATTCCTGATAGAATTAAAGCAGTAGTCATTTTGACAAGTGTTGAGAGAGTCATCGCTTCACATTTGGCCTCAGTTGGGAAGCTGCCTCCCTGCAGGGCTGACAGGAAGTGTGCTGTGTTGATAGCCACTGACCTCTTGTCTCCTAAACACCACATGTTTATCAGACTGCCTCTGGCCTGGTGGTTAAAGAGACGATCCTGCCACCGCTTCGACCCCAACAATAACTTTTGTCTATTAACAACTCTGTGGCCTGTTTTTGTGTCCTTGAGCAAGACGCCTAATCCATTTCTGCCCGCTCAACTAAAGTCACTATCAGAGTGTCAGCTGTACCTCAAATATGTACAAGAAATTACATTTGTGTTTTTTTTTAAGTTGCACCTGACCTGTCTTTCACAACTGAGCTGTTTAGGAAAAGACCTAAAGCACTCCTGAAGCCTTGTCCCTGTTTAACAGTGCTATACTCCTCCATCACTCTCAGTAGACACATACACATCATTTGTATGAATGTACACAATCCCTGAGGCCCTCATTTATATCTATTATATGTTTGTATTTCTCTTTAAAAATAGAAATGCATAGCTAAATATGCTATCATACATTTTATTAAAAGTGTACCATTGAACAAACATCATAAAGACCATCTGGATGCCAATTCACTACATCTTTATCAACCATGTCAACACAAACAAACAACCATCGACTGTTTGGATTTAAGTATTTTGATATTGTTTATCAGAAAAATGTGACATCACTTATTTTTTACCAGGACCCGCCCACTTCAAACTAGTCAGAAAAGCCCAGAATAAGCAGTGCAGACACCGATCTCAATGCAAGCACAGCTGTTCTAATGTAGGCATAACATTTGGTGTTTATGTAGAAACCGTGACTTGAAGCTGAATCAGAAATAGGATTTCAGAGACTAGAGTTAGTATTAATTCAGATCAATTGATTCTAGATTTATGTTTGTTAAATTTGTACACAACATTTATATGCGTCAATGCTAAATACAATATTGGACATTAATTAGAAGATTTGTTTTCTGTTCAAAATAGACTGTAATACTCCCATAAATCAAATTAAATGAATAGTTTGACATTTTGAGTAATATACTTATTGACTTTCTTGCAGAGAGTTAGATGAGAGGATCAATTACACTCTCACACAACGGTAAATATGAAGCCACTGCCAGCAGCCAGATAGTATATATTAGCACAAAGACTGGTACCAGGTAGAAAAAGACAACCTGGTCCTGTCAAAAAGGATTTTTCTGATATTACACCAAGACTGTTCTTCTTACTCTTAAGATTTTAATTTGTATTGCAAGTCACCTGCGCTCGCTGCAGGACACGTTTCAAGGATAATCTACAATCTTCAATTTCAGGCTGATGCTATACCTTTGAGGGAGGATGGGGGAAGGAGTGAAACGGAGAGAGAGAGTGAGGGAGATGGGAGGCACAACCTCTGTCAAGCTGGCTGGCCACAAAAATGGCAGCCTGTTCTGATTTCTTCCCATGGTCTCTTTGGAGCCTGAGTCACTTCCATGCTGAGCCTCACCACTGCTGCTCTTTGAAGTATGCAGCCAGGATGTTCACACTACCCTCTTGCAGCACAAGTTCAAAAACACACAAGGTCTCATGTCACATGCACATATGCGCACAAAGACAGGTATGCTCACGCACACTTCTAAAGAGATTGAGTGCATTACGAGTACAGTTTCATGGTTCCTGATGTTTTTGTTAGATTAAAAGATTCTGTGTTGTTTAAATGACACTATATTAAGGTAACTGCTGATAATAAGAGTGGTCTCTTCAACTTGAATAACATTTTGTATCTCTGTGATTCTGCCAATTATACTTGTCAAAAACACACAGCCTGTTTGAAACTGCTTACAAGAATGTATCCCAACAATTAATTAAGGGCTTCTTGTTGAAAGATGAAATGGCCTAATTACATTTATTTTATTTTGCAACAATATAATTTCCATTGATACAACACTCCAAATGAAACCTGATACAATTAGCACTCTAGTCAGTGTAGCTCTTCCACGGCACATGTGCAAATATCTTATCTATTCAGGAGTATTCTTCACAAGTGTGTGTGACGTTTGTTTCTCATGTCTGGGGAGAAAATAGCCCTCTAGGCTTATATCCCTCTACCCCTTCTTCTTCTCTGTCCATCAGTGCCTAAACAGCAGTGTTGTCTAGTCATCAAATGCGTAGTCATCATGCCTGTTTAACCAATCAGTTCCAGGAGGGAGATAAGGAAGGGTCCACAGAATGAGGTTCATCCTCAAATGAATTCTGTGTTCATTGATAAACCTCTCTTGTAGCTTGTAGTCTCACCGTGCCTGCCACCCTCCCTAGCAATCTGAACATTTAAATTGGTTCTGCACCAGTCATAGTCAGTCTTTTCTTGTGCTCATCACTCACACTAGTGTAATATATTGCAGATAGAGGAGATGGGCTAGATTATGTTGGCAGCCTCAGTGATATGTGTGTATGTGCATACAGTGTGACTGCTAGTACTGTGTGTGTGTGTGTGTGTGTGTGTGTGTGTGTGTGTGTGTGTGTGTGAGGGATGAGAATATAGGTATTTCATTTATTAAGCATGTTCATGAGGTATGGCATCTGCATAGCAGGGGTCAACCAAGGTGAAATAACAGCTGGCAAAAACATGATATAAATAATCCCTCCCGCAGCCAGACGTCATATAATATGATCTGGTATATTGACATTGCCTACAAGAGAGGAGTCTTAGGAAATTGGCCATCTGCCGTCAAAGTTAATATTTTCTCATAGTCAATCAGGTGTTTTTTGTGTGTTCATAGTTTAATGTCTTAGCATTTTGATACGCAGGTGCCAAGGTAAGGCATGACTAAGTCTGTCCCAGTGTAATCATATGCAAACCCCTGTTTATGACGGGATAGGTCACTGTGAAGGCCACACCTGCTCCTTCACAACTCATTTAAAGGTAAGTAACCTGCATGCATTTACACATTAAAACAATGACACAACGTGTGCAATAAACAACATAAAACACAATTAAAACATCATAATACATATAGTATATACCACAACAGAGAGCTATGTATATATTTTCATTCAAAAGGAGGTGGAGTAAACAGCATGTAGCTTTACATCAGTTTTTAAAGGATGGTAAGAATAAAGATGGGAAGTGTTTGCTTCTTTTGTCATTCCACTCACTAAGACCTGTATTTGACAACTTGATAATTAGTCCTGTGTATTTAGTATGTGCTGACCTGTTTCAGTGCCAGGTTGTCATTGTTGGGTTTCCGATGACAGTATTCCTGCCTGTGTTCCTTGTGCCATTAAGATGTGTTGCTAGTGTTTAATATTGTTTCCTTGTACTTGGATTACCTCAGCCTGCTTCCTCAGTTTTATTGTCTGCCCATTTTTCATTTGGAGCTTCAGTAAAGCTTACCTTTTCTTTTTTCACTGCCTGCATGCTGTCCTGCATTTTGGTCCTCCTTTTTAACTGAGAAAACACAACACATATAGTCACAAATAGTTAAGCTTATAGTTTGTCTACTTTTTACCTCATTTATTCACCTTAAGTTATTTGCATTTGCATGACTTTTGACTAACAAGTGATGAGGGGTTCACTGTTGGAAAGACATCTTGTCTGGCCTGAGCAAAATATTCTTCCCCTAAAGCAGAGCAGTTAAATGCAGGAAGTGGCCTGTTGGACTATACCAATACCCCATAACATCATGGGGGGTGATTGGGAATCTAGTTAACATACTTTATTTATTATTTGAGAATAAATAAACGTTTTTAAATATCTCCTTATCTTATATAACATTAAGATAAAGAAATATTTGAATGACAAAGACAAATGGTCCCATATTTACTTTATTGTTAATTAGTTAGTGTTTGTCACGACTTACCCCCTTAGTGATCTGATCTTACATAAATCCACATGTTCTGCTTTGTTTGTTTAGCTTTTTGTAGCTAATGTGACACCCACAGATTTAGTGAGAAGTGAAGTTTAGTGAAGTTTAGTGAAACATAAATTGTGTTGCATGTTATGTAAAACACTTGTCTTCATGTCTGCATAAATAAAACCCTCTTTTTCATAATTTCAAATCCTGATGCCTGCAAGGTTTGGTTGCTTATTATTATTTTTGGTGACTGAATAAGAAAAACAAATCTGAATCTAAAGATAAACTGATCCTGGGTAAATGGAGTAAATGTAACATCTGTGATTTTTATTTGGTCCTGGCCAAATAAATTGTTTTTAAAAAACTGACCAAGAGCTGCAAGCATGAGGTGATAGTTGACTGAAAGGTTTGGTGGTTAGGCATTGTGTGATACAGAGCTCACAAGGAAATAAGTAATTATTTGTGATTATTATATTGTGGTGCACTCAACTTGATTTTATGGACCATTATGGGAAATATAAAGGGAAGAACAAATATGTTTTCCTGACACCTGCTTCCTTTTGATTAAGCTCCCTACTGTTTAATGTATCAGGCAACATTACAGTACTCAAATACTCAAAAGCATTTCTTATAATGGTTACCAACTATTTGTATGAATTTAAGTTTCTTGCACAGATGTTCTAAGATGACTTTCTTCATGGCCAAAAGATTTTCATCTGGTGCTTAAATTGCCAAATTGCTGTCACAAATATCCTTTGGATCTGTTTTGCTTTCATAAAAGAAACAACCCCACCACACTACACTTGGAAGAGGACCAAAGACCTCTTCCAGGAGGTCTTGGCCCAGTCTGCATTAGAGTTTGATCGATGGCTTCACACCCAGCTTAAATTAACAAAGCTAATTGGGCAAACGCATCCGTTTGTTTAAACTAAATTAAAAGGTGTCGAAGCACTCTTGTTTTGGACCTGGGTCAACAGTTTATAATTGGCCAAGTCTCTCAGAGTGAACACATGCACCATCTGTTGTTTGATAATTGATCTCTCCAGACAATACTAAATCAGAGAATATAGTCTATGCCCATGTTCCAAATTGTACTTTGTCCATATCTCTCAAATCTTACTGTTAATATAATTATTTTACACTCGGCTGCAAAATGTTCCACTTTCATCATATTGCAGTGTGAGCTGTTGATTCATGTTAGGATGATACACTTGGCATCTGTCCCAGTCAATATATGTAATTGCATTTGTGTAGTTCACAATAACTGCTCTACTATAATGCAGCTAATTTCAGTAACAGATGTGATGTGTGCTTCAATAATATCGTAATCATATTTATCCAACACAGAGTACATATGTGTACAGTACAGATGTGGGAGGTCGACAAAGGTGGTTCATATGATTAAATTAACATTCAACTGCTGAACAGGTTTTAATATGGGCTTTACATATAAACTGATGGCTATTTGCAGTGCCACTGGCCCAGAAGTAGATCACTGGGGCTCTGAACAGCTGAACTGAGTACAAAGAAATTCAACACAACAGATGTGAATAAATTGTAAATCACCATAATCGTGTTCCAGGAGGCCCCAAGAAATGGATGATGTCATTACGGGCACAGCCGGCGCCTGGTCCCAGAACAGCCTCTCAGGTGGAATGTACTGCAGCCCTGCTATTCCCCTGTCGAAAGGTAATATAGAGTCCAATATCCACTCTCTCCTAAGAGGGGGAGGCTGCTTTCTTGTTGAATAATTGAGACCTAGATAAAAGACCAATGGTTTTGCATTAGATAACTGCGTGGCCTCATTGGCTCTCACTCTCCTTTTTGTATCCTTTTAAAAGCTGTTTCTACACCTTTTTCTCCTGTTTGCAGTTTTCGTTTCAATCTCTGTCTGACCTGTGTTCTAATGAAAACACACAAACTCGCTGTTGAGGATAATTGTCATGATAAATAATTAGGTGCCGGTGTTTCCCCTGCTACAGTAATAGCTTCCCTACGGGTTGGAAAGGTGTTTGATGTTACTGAAAGGGCTGTACTGTAAAAAGTAAACCGAGGTTATGTCTAGGTTAAAGCAATGCTAAACCTCATTCGTTTCTTCTAGAGGTGCAGATAGCAAACTTCCAATTGCTAGCCAGCAGATGTTATCATCAAGTCAACATACACATTCCCACTGCCCACCTCTTCTGCCCAATGACATAATCGCCCAATGCTCACTTTCCTTCACAACTGTATTCCCTGCCACCAGGAAGGTCAGTGCACTGAAGTCTTGTGTAGTAAAGAGATTAGATACACTGGTCCTGTACCACACATGCCTGTTAAGGTCTCTTTCAAACACCCAGCTATATATCAGGTCCGGATAAAGCTTTTATGATAGTTTCATGTACTGTACTTCACTACAGCGAATCATGTCAAGATGTGTTCTTTGATTTTTCTTCTGTTTCCAAGAATATCCAATTGTTTTGTTTACATACTCCAAGTTTATTCATTATACTTACAGCTCATTGTGTCAAGTTTTCTATTCTTCAAATAGAATCTGTGGGAAGTAAAGAAAATAGTATATTATAATATTAATATGCAAATGTTCAAACTCAGGAGAAAATTAGACCTTGAAAATAGCATTTGCTGCTCATATCCACTAAATTAGAACTGTGTGTTGTCTTTTAATTAATTACTTTTAGCAATCAGCAATTTATTTCCATGTTCTCTTCATTTCTCACTCCACTTTTTATTACTGGGAGCAACAGTTCTTATTGGGGGATTTTAAAACATGTAGGAATATTTAGAATGTGAGTGAGTAAAATCCAATAATAGTGATAATTTAGTGGTAGCATGGCAGGAAAGCATGAAAAGTGAAAATTACATTTCCACAATAATTGCCTCGAGCATGAATCTGATGGGCAATTACTCTAAAAGGTCACTGGTCTTGTTGCACTAGGCCACTAGAGCCTAGATGGATTTGATTTTTCTTTTTTACTTCCATCCATTATTTCATACGGGTCTCCTTATGCCGTAGTTGCCTCAAAAGCCACAGATAGACCCTGTCTGGTACACTATACAGTATCTGGTACACTATACTCTAAAATAGCTTGAGAAAGATGTGGTGTCACATTTCTTGTTTCTTTTTTGGTTTTTCTAACCTAATATTGAACTCTGGGTCATGTTCCCTGCTAGCACTTGGATGACTCCTCTCCTGTTGGATACAGAAAATAGTAAGGCAGAAAGAGTAGACCAGTCTTTCCTTACAGTATATTGAATTGAACAAAAACATTAAAATCAGAGAGTATAGGCAGGGTATGTCACTATAGGCTTTTCTTCGTGAAGAGGCACAGGTTTTCAGTGACACTAGATACTCTGTGAATCAGGGGTGGTCTGCAGAGTACTTCTAGAGTGGTGTGCTGGAGAGCTGACACCAAAGATGTGCAGGCAGGTGGGAAATACATAAAACAAAAATGTGAAAAAGGGCTAGTTTTGCTGTACGGGAGTTTTAACATGGTTTCAGAGTGGAGCAAGTATAAAACTGAACTCCATGAGATAACACATCCCACCCAGTGATGTGATGTGATGCAGCTATTGAGCAAATTCAGACTCATATTCAGATTGCTCAGTGAATCTATGCCCAGATGTCCCCAGTTGGTGGGGTGCCTGCCAGCACTGTCTGCATGAACTAGCATGTCTTTAGATTAGGTGTTGTACCAATCCTTGCCGTATTTCTTGCCCAGTTGATGTTTTTCAGAATACATGTACATTATATACAGTACAGCATAATATATTAGGGGTACTTTGATCTTTTAACATCTTTTCAACACTAATGTCCTAGAAGTTAGCTGATCTAAAAGAAAATAACTAACTCTGATATGTTTCATTTAAATATAAAAAGTAGGGCCGGGACTCGATTAAAAAAATGAATCTAATTAATTAGAGGCTTTGTAATTAATTAATCGAAATTAAACGCATTTTTAATCGCATATACATATTTGACCTAAGAACAGTGAGAAGCAATTTTTTTTCACATGGATTTTAGTATACCATTAGGCGCATTCACACCCCAGTACTTTTCCCACAAAGGTTCATGAGAATTTAGTTCATGAGAACTCTTTGAACCTGGGGGTGGATTAGGCAAATGAAGCCGCTGACGTCACTTCTTCTTCTTCTGCTTTGGGTTTACTGGCAGGCCGCAAACCACTTCACGGCGTATACTGCCGCCCAAAGTCCCCGGCCGGAAGTCCCCGGAGTTGGGGACTGGCTTCAGTAGAAGCTGCTGGGAGTCCCAGCAGCCTTCCGAGTAAATCGCCAGAACGCTGACACCTCCTCATCTCCACCGCTCCCATGTTTTATTTTGTGTTGCCATAAGTTAGTCTCTCTGCGTTTCTGCGCTGGGCTAATGCTAATAATGCTAATGCGAGGATAATAAAATGGCGGCTTCACAAAACTTTTTGGGAGTTTTACGGGGCGTGGTTTGCAATCCGCCCAGCCAATCAGAAATATAGCTCTTTTCTCACAAGAGAGCCGTACGAAAGTCCCTGCTCTCTAGCAGCTCTCTGCTCTCTAGCAGGGACTTTCGTCGGGGTAAAAAGGTTCTCATTAACTAATTTTTAGTACCGGCTCTTTTTGGTGTGAACGCAATAAAAGAGGCTAACGTCCACGCTAGCTTCCACGCTAGCTGCTATATGTTTTGCATTGAGGTGATACTTGAGGCTTGATGTGCTGCGGTGATATGCGAATTCCTTTTTGCATAATTTGCACACAACCGTGCTCTTATCGACGCTTCCATCCGTCCGCTTTTTAAAACAACATTTCCCACTGTTGTTCACTGTGGTTTGTTGTTGTCTGAAGTCATGAACGTTAGTTGGTGCTCCAGTATAATCGGTACGCCTGAAACTCATCCAGTGAGAAACGTTCCGCTGTGCAAAAATAAGTGCGATTAAAATGCGTTAATTTTTTTAACGCGTTAATTTTTGTGTAATTAATTAATCTTAATTAACGCGTTAAAGTCCCGGCCCTAATAAAAAGCCCTCTTTAGTTAGAAAAAAAAAGAAAAATCCAACATTTATCACGCTGGATCAGGCAATAAAAGCACTTTTTTTCCTAATGTTCCTCATGAATTTTTCAAAGGGGATTCTGTCCACTACATATTTTAGTTAACTCATGGTTGTTTAGGGATAATTATAACAGAGGAATCTGCCTTTCCCTTCAATGTAGCCCATGTTCTGCATATTATCAATTGTATTGATAAAGTATGGTGCAATTAGACAGACGGCTTCAACATATTCTGTATTGATACTGTCCAACACATAGATCAATACAGTCTCCTAATCTAATCCTGACTGGTCTGATTGATCTTTTTCAAAGCCTGTTTAGCCTCACTGAATACACATTCATATTTAATATCAAGGCTTATGAATACATTTCAGGTATAGTCAACTCAAGTTCTTAAATTATCCTTATTTCCAAAGAACAGGGCTGGGTTCCAATTGTTTCAAATCTCAACTAAATGTCAATACATTTTGTTGTCAGCTTGATTACAGTTTAACATGGATGTATTTGCTTGGCATGTATAGTACGTTATACAAGGTTAAACCATTTAGCATGTAGTGTTTGTATCCACTGGAACAGGGATGGGCAAATGGCGGCCCGGGGGCTGCATGCGGCCCCCACCTCCTCTTTTTGCGGCCCTCAGATTAAATTATAAACAACGTAATTAATGAATAACATTTTTTTTAAATCAGTTACTTGTAGTACTGATACCGTCCACTAGACTCCTAGTTACGTCGCGAGCTGCGTACATGATTTAGTTCGGCAGCCAAATACCGCGAAATATTCTGTGACGCGTTTGTGTGTATTGTGTTTGTTTCTCGGGGAAACACTCACAACAAGAAACACCGGCTGTTGTTATGCCTGCTGTGACGTTAAGTTACCTCTTGTAATTATGCCTTTACAAGCTTAAAAGTTGTATTCATCATCTGAAGCGAAACAAGTTTAATATTCTAAAAACCAAGACTTTGTTTATTTGAAATCAGATGAAAACAAACTGTCACGGACCCTGCCGTGTTATGTATGATTACTATATGCTTTTCATTAATAATTTCAGCGGGAGGGAGGGGGAGTGGCGCTGAGGAACAGCAGAGTGCGGGTTGGCAGGTGTCTGTGTTGACACTCCCCTTATTGTGCGTCAGCAGAGACAGGCTACAAGTGTCTTAGGTTCAAGTTAGACAACTAATGTCTGGGTTAGTGTTCATGACTTCATGTTTATGTCATCTTAATGGTTAATCTCAATGCACACACATTTTCCGTGCTTTCCAATAGTTTAAAAATAGTTTTATTCCACTGTTAAATAACCTGTTCAATACAAACATGCCACTCGTACAAATTAAATAACATTTCTGTGAACTGATATTTGTTTAGTGAGCTTATTAGTATAGGCTCAGAACAGTCTCATAATACACACATGCACACAGAAGGATTCAAACTTGTATTTTATGCTCCGCAAAATGATTCACACTTGTGTTTTTCAATGCACACACAAATGTGTTTCGTTTCATATACATTAAAATCCAAATACAGAAAAAAGTTGTACATATGTATTTTTGATCCTCATATATTTGTTTTCCGTTTAAATCCCCTGAACCTGCAAACACAAGCCTCTTTCTGTGCATGGATCGCTGTGCATTCGTGTGTGGGTTTTTTGAGACTCCCGTGACAGTCAGCTGATTCGTACTTGTAATTTTTTCTATCTATAGCCAACAGGGGCGTCGCCTGGACCTGGAAACATTCGGGGCTTAGCCCACAGTGGCGGCGCTACAGTCACATTTTCTACTGCAAGACTCCCCACACGCACATACACAATTGCGCCATCTGGTGTCACAAACGTGTGCCTGCATTAGCTTTGTTACGGCAATGGATTGTGGGAGATTCTCATAGCACGTGAGGATCTCTTGAGGGTAAGGTGCCTGTATTATCTCGGTGGACAAAATGTATGTTTTTATTTTATAAGGACAATAACGTACTGTTGTGTTTGTTTAGTTTAATGCTAATTGTTTAATATGAAGGGCTGTGTAGGCCAAAATTCAAACTCACCTCGCACACACACTACTGAAAACATCTCGCCTTGCACACACACTACTGAAATACTCTCACATTCACTACTGAACACCTCACACATACACTACTGAAAACATCTGGCCTTGCACACACACTACTGAAATACTCTCACATTCACTACTGAACACCTCACACACACACTACTGAAAACATCTGGCCTTGCACACACACTACTGAAATCCTCTCACATTCACTACTGAACACCTCACACACACACACTACTGAAAACATCTGGCCTTGCACACATACTACTGAAATCCTCACACACACACTACTGAAAACATCTGGCCTTGCACACATACTACTGAAATACTCTCACATTCACTACTGAACAACTCACACACACGCTACTGAAAATTAACGTCATACACACACTATTGAAATCCTCTCACATTCATTACTGAACACCTCACAGACACACTACTGAAAATTAACCTCACACACACACTCCTGAAAAACATTTTACTGAAAGGTTCTCAGTAGGGAATGTGCATGTGTTTCACCTATGTGTGTGTGAGGGGATTCTTGCTGTAACGGAAGTCATTCTAATGTAACGGAAGTCATCTGCTAGTGGTCTCTTTGCTAGCCCCGTTAACTTCATTAGCTCCAGGCTGCTACTCGGACGTGTTTGTTGTGTTGATGCCTGGTGGAGTATTCTTCATTGAAATATCGCACTTATCTTATGGCTCTGCAGTTCAAACAGACCGTCCATGAATGCAGTTTATTCGGTAAGTGAAATTCAAGCACTTTATTTCTTACTTGTCTTTTTATTCAGCTAACAAGCGAGACGAAGCTACATCTGTGCTAACGATGCTATCCGTAGCATACAAGTTAAAACATAATGGAGAAGTGTAAAACATTAAGAAGGATTATACTGTAAAACATAAGGCTTCTCGGTGAGGTTGGTAAAATAAGGTCATGCTTGTACATTAGTTAGTTTGCTAGTTAGGTAACTGTATGCATTGTTATTGTTAATTTAAAATAGCTATGCTCGACGATGCAGACAGCTAGCGTCACATTAGTGTTGAAGAGCAGAGTACGGTATGAGATTAACCCATAGATTAACCTCACTATAAGATCTGTGTATCTGAAAAATATGAATCTCACATTTCCAGTTGGTTCCAGAAATAACGTTGACGTAGATATTGCAATATGGTTTGTTAAGCTGGAGTTGATTGTTGAAGCTTACTGGTTAACGTTCATCATATTAAACGAACGAACCCAAACGTTGTTGTTTTTAATAATATTATTACCAATACTTACTTAGCATTTTATTATCATAACACTGGAGAAACCGATTTATTGTGGCAGCAGAACGTGAACATGTAACTTAATGCCTGCATTTGAGGACGAAAAATAGCTCAGTCAATGCTTTAGGGACAAGGAAATGATTTGTTTAAATATTAGATATGACGTTATGTGTGCTTCTGTGACAATGAAGCTTATTCATTGCATTACATTTGTTGAAGATGTTTGTCTTTTACCCTTACGTGTGTGTGGGCTTTGATATCCAGCACTTTTTTTTAAGGATAACAAAAAGATTATCACATGACATTTGCATGTAAAAAAAAGTCTGTGACCAACACATTGTTACTTTACATATACATCTGTTTGTTTAAAGTTTCCAGGTGATGCAGACAGACCAGAGGATGCTGACCACGAGAGACAGACCTATTCCTAACATCAGTGAACTTCAGCATGGACTCAAAGGTACAAAGACTCCTTTCATACTGTACAAAGAATCGAGAAACGTTCTGGTTTAAATAGATAAAGTAACAACTATAATCAGCTTTCACATTTCAATGTATTTAAGGCATTTATTATTTTACATTGTGAGAATTGCTACCATTTGTCTCTACATATTGTCTGTAAAAGACGTGGTAAAAGTGGTTCTTGCAGTGAGACAACCGAGCAGTTGAATATTATTTAATAAGATATTTTTAATGTTGATTAACTGCAGACTGTTCATTCATAATCTGATTATCTTTGTAGTACAAAGTGATGAATTAAAAAAACACATTCAAATTAAAAAAATACATTATTTCTACAGCCGCTAAATAAACAAACCTTTCATAAATAACACACTTGCTCTGCAATAATGTCATATGTTTCTTGTCATTTCTGTTAGGAAAGGACATACCTGAAGGACACAACTGCCTCACCGTTTTCTCAGAGGGGCAAGAAGAAAATGAAAAGCTGATTTCAGATTAAAGACCAATACAGGACATTCACTAAGAAACTACACTTTTATTGTGAACACAAAGTCAAACAGGACCATCATTTGTTTGTGACAGCTGAGCCCAGTATGTGCTCACAGATGCAGTTAGGGGGTTTCTTCATCAGGCCTGGGCCTCCTCCCAGAGAAAGACCTCTCCACCTCAGTCCTCTCCAGCCAAACCCACAGACAAGACATCCGTCATGCTGAGGTTTCTCCCAAAGTCTCTGCACACTGTCTCAATTGATCCACACTGTGAATATGAGGGGGAAATGTGTGTCATAAATGCTTTAGACAATAAGAAATATGAAGTTAACTGTAAGGAATGGCTCATTCTTTTTTAAATGGACAAAACTATTACTGTATTTCAATATCTCATGTCTGAAAGTTTAATTTAAAAGAAGAAGAGGCCCCAAAAATAAAGATTGGTATATCAATAAATGTAGTTGATTTTGTCTTTTTAATTGTTTAAAGTAGATAGAACTGGTACTTAAGAGTTTGAATACAGTCTGGTTGCGGAGGAGGCACACAGGTAAGAGCATATAGCTACCATCACATGTAACTAAGCTTGACTTGAATTTATTAAAATTAAGTAACAGCAACAAATCAATAACAAATCATGCAAAAATGTGAATCTTTGCTGGGTCCACTGTTGAATTTACCACATATTGTATGTTTTAGAAACCTTAAGGCATTTATAGATTTGTATGCAAGTAACATCCCAAAACTCAATACCTTAGATTATTATTGAAAGTTTTGCTGACTCACTTTGGGGTCCTTTTTATTTTAGAATCGTTTTTCATGAGACAGTCAATTTACATATTTGTACTATGCCATATTCACATTCATTTGTAACACACACGTAAGGGTAAAAGACAAACAACTTCAACAAATGTAATGCAATGAATAAGCTTCATTGTCACAGAAGCACACATAACGTCATATCTAATATTTAAACAAATCATTTCCTTGTCCCTAAAGCATTGACTGAGCTATTTTTCGTCCTCAAATGCAGGCATTAAGTTACATGTTCACGTTCTGCTGCCACAATAAGTCGGTTTCTCCAGTGTTATGATAATAAAATGCTAAGTAAGTATTGGTAATAATATTATTAAAAACAACAACGTTTGGGTTCGTTCGTTTAATATGATGAACGTTAACCAGTAAGCTTCAACAATCAACTCCAGCTCAACAAACCATATTGCAATATCTACGTCAACGTTATTTCTGGAACCAACTGGAAATGTGAGATTCATATTTTTCAGATACACAGATCTTATAGTGAGGTTAATCTATGGGTTAATCGCATACAGTACTCTTCAACACTAATGTGACGCTAGCTGTCTGCATCGTCGAGCATAGCTATTTTAAATTAACAATAACAATGCATACAGTTACCTAACTAGCAAACTAACTAATGTACAAGCATGACCTTATTTTACCAACCTCACCGAGAAGCCTTATGTTTTACAGTATAATCCTTCTTAATGTTTTACACTTCTCCATTATGTTTTAACTTGTATGCTACGGATAGCATCGTTAGCACAGATGTAGCTTCGTCTCGCTTGTTAGCTGAATAAAAAGACAAGTAAGAAATAAAGTGCTTGAATTTCACTTACCGAATAAATTGCATTCATAGACGGTCTGTTTGAACCGCAGAGCCATAAGATAAGTGCGATATTTCAATAAAGAATACTTCACCAGGCATCAACACAACAAACACGTCCGCGTAGCAGCCTGGAGCTAATGAAGCTAACGGGGCTAGCAAAGAGACCACTAGCAGATGACTTCCGTTACATTAGAATGACTTCCGTTGCAGCAAGAATGACTTCCGTTACAGCAAGAATCCCCTCACACACACATAGGTGAAACACATGCACATTCCCTACTGAGAACCTTTCAGTAAAATGTTTTTCAGGAGTGTGTGTGTGAGGTTAATTTTCAGTATTGTGTGTGTGAGGTGTTCAGTAGTGAATGTGAGAGGATTTCAGTAGTGTGTACGTGTGAGGCTTAATTTTCAGTAGTGTGTGTGTGAGGTGTTCAGTAGTGAATGTGAGAGGATTTCAGTAGTGTGTGTGCAAGGCCAGATGTTTTCAGTAGTGTGTGTGTGAGGTGTTCAGTAGTGAATGTGAGAGGATTTCAGTAGTGTGTGTGCAAGGCCAGATGTGTTCAGTAGTGTGTGTGTGTGAGGTGTTCAGTAGTGAATGTGAGAGTATTTCAGTAGTGTGTGTGCAAGGCCAGATGTTTTCAATAGTGTGTGTGTGAGGTGAGTTTGAATTTTGGCCTACACGGCCCCTCATAGTTTAATGCTCACAGTCACAGCAACATGTTTTTTGTGTGATTGGCTATTTGTTTTATGATTTATCAATGTGATCATCAATAGCTAATCTGAGCACCAGAACCCAGCTCACGTGTCCTTTTATGCTGTCCATTGAAATGCAGGTATGTGAGTTTTGTACACCAGTTTATTTATGTTTAATGTTTCACATTGCTCCACATGATGCCTCGACTACAAAGTCTTCCATGTTTCTACGCTTCTTCCTCTGTGTCACAGTTTCGGGAATATCAAGATCATTGCACAGGGCCTTGGTCTTGTCATAGACCTCATGTGCTTTCTCGTTACTTCGGTAACTTTTCAGTGTGTTCTCAACTGCTGTTTTGTAATCTACTGCCTGCACCAAGTCAATTGTTTCTTTCTGCAGGTATTTGTGCAGGCCCTGAGAGAGCAGTGTCTGGAACATGACAAGCATGTAGATGGTACTGCATTTTCAAAGCTTGCTTTCCAGTCCCTTTACTAGAGGGGCTGAAAGGCTCCCTATAGTCTTGATCAAAGCAGGGAGGTTTTTGACATGCCCAGCGAACAAGTTGTTTGTCCCCTACCTCTAGCTATTTCTGAAATGTTTGCAATCTCTGATGGTGGACAAGAGATGTGGAGAAGAAAGAGTAGAGACACTCCAGGAGATCAACGCAGGTATGTGAGTTTTCTACATCAGTTTGTATTAGTTGAATGTTTCACATTGCTTGTGAAAAATATACTACCACTATATGATCACTGATGTTTTGTTGTTGACTGGACACTTATTTTGTAAAAGAGATAGCATGTGAGGCTCTCTTAAGCAATGCAGCTCACGTGTCCTTTTTATATGCTGTCCATTGAAATGCAGGAAAGTAATCACCAGCTCTGAGTGATCTGTTGCCGAGGGGGCCCTACACCGGAGTTACATAAGCAGAGATAAAGTGCTATTTGGGGGGAACTCACCTCCTCTGGGGTCCCCCAGGAAGAATTATTTTAAATATTGAAGTTAAAAGCATCAATCTTGTGCACTTTGAGAGCAACATCAAGAGATATGGATACATCTCTCAACACCCATATGTCAAAAATAAATCAAAGAATCAGAATCAGAAACGGGTTTATTATTTAAAAACACTTCATTTTCCAATTAAATCATAAACTATGTCAAATTATTAGAAGTTGTTAGTAATCAGATTAAACAGAAAAAGGGATGGAAGGAGGAAATAATAATCCCTCATCTCTTGCTGCTTCCCTCATCACTTGCTGTTTGCGGTTGAAATGATGCTCTTTTGCTGGCCAAACATGCTGGATAGAAAGCAGTGATGTCTCACTTGCCTTGGCCCTGTATCTGCAGTCCCTAAATCAGTCATGTTACCCATTGACTCTTGTCTGTTCTGGTGTTCCTGTTCATTGTTGTCTCCATTGTTGTTCTTGTCTGTTGTATCTCCTTCTTGTGTGTCCCTTTCTCCTGTTCTCCTTTCTTCATACTCTACTCTGTTTGGCTCATCTGTGATGACTGTGTAGGTCAGGGGTGCCCAACCTTTTTTGAACCGAGAGCTACTTTTAAAGTTGCCAGTCTGCCGAGATCTACCAGTCCAAATAGAGAGGCGTAGTTACTGACAGCCTACTACCAGGTAAATACACACTTCTACTTGTATAAAACTGACCTTTGTACGATTAATACTTCATAAAATACTGCAGATCCTTTATCTTACCTCTTCCTAATCTACACACATACAAGTATTTAACTGAAGTTACACAACAGTGTTGTTATAAGTGGGTAATGTATTCAAGAAACATTGAACAGTGCTGCCACATATGATACAGGAAAAAAAGAAAAGACTCTGAACCCTTTCTTTGCCATTATATACAAATAGTGTTGCTACAAAAGTATAAATGAGGCTTACCAATAAGACAACTCAGATCTGAAGCTACACAGGAATCTGCACAGTGCAATACAAAAGACAACATTAATAGAATCAAACCCTTTTTTGTTGCATTTTAGTAGATTATAAAAATAAATGCCTTTAAAATAGGATGCAAGCAACACTAGTTTCTTAACCTGAATTGATAATAGACTAATCAATTTAAGTTTGCATTCTTATACCATTTTGTACAATAATTATAATGAATAAGTTCAAACAAACTCAAACTTACAGCTGATTAATAACGGTATCTAACTTGAGTTTTTATCATATCAAAAACCTTTTGAAATACTTCTGTTATTTTTATTACGCATCGGCAGCCTCCAGGAAAGCTTCTTTCACAACTTCGCCGTCTTTGAAAGACTTCATGTGTTTGGCAAGAACGTGACTGACATGATAAGATGCTATGGTAGCAGCCTTGCTCTTGTTGTTGGGCCTGGTGAAAATGGACTGCTGTGCATTTAGCTGTCCTTTCAGGCCCCTCCCCTTTTGGGAGCGTAGGGCAGAATTAGGAGGGAGTTCCGTCTCGTAGCGTTTGTGCACTGTTTTGAAATGCCGCTCCTAAATTACCTTTCTTCGATAAAGCCACGCTCGCATTGCAGATGAGACAGATGCACTTTGAATTGGAATAGATACAAAAATAATCATCCTCCCACTCGGAGTGAAAATTATATATGTTTTGCTTCTGCCATAATTGCGGTCTTGTGTGTGTGCGGACTGTCACTCCTGTTGACACGGACAACGTTAGCGAACTAGTGCACTGCCCACTGCTCACCAGCCACGCCCCGACACATGGGGTCACGCCGGCCAATCACAAAGCTTTGATGCGTTCAAGTGCATTATTCTGGCACAGGAAGATTATGTTACAGGACATTAACGATAAAACAGAATATTGTTGTTCTATTTTTAGACACATCTCGCGATCGACTGGGAATCTCCCCGCGATGGACCGGTCAATCGCGATCGACTGGTTGGGCACCCCTGGTGTAGGTAAACACAAACAAGTATGTAAGTCAATTAGTTTCCAGCTCTGTCAAATAAATGAATTTCAAGATACACAAATGTGTCTTCATTAAAATGAGTGTCACCACACTGTCACAAAATGTAATACTAACCAATTGAAAATAGTTACATTTACATTGGAAACCTCTTGTAGATATCATTATTAAGAGTAGTTATCTGCCAATAGGACAGAATCATTCCTATACAAATGCAGTTTGAGTAATTCACTTAATATATTCACTTAACACTTTAAAGGGGACCTATCATGCAAAATGCACCTTTGTACGTCTTTTATACATGAATATGTGTTCCAGGGAACTCACCAAGTGTCAGAAAACACAACCCTCTCTATTTTCCTCCTTAGCCAAATCTCTAAAAAAGGGGCTGTAACGGATCTGAAAAAAACGGATCCAGATTTCAATACTTTTCTACGTCACAAAGACGTGCTCCGCTTATTGGTCAACTCTCCACCTATCAGGGGAATGAGCCACGGCCACGTGCATTGCCTAACCTCTCATTCGCATATAGGCTATCGGCAGGCTAAATCAACCCCAGTCACATCTGTGTTTTTGCCTGCTCTTGCCAGGATGTCTAAACCAGTTAAACGTTGTGCTGTTGTTGGCTGCAAGACTCGAGAAAGGGGACTGCATGCAATGCCATCAGTGGAAAAAGAAAATAATCTGTGGCTAGACTTCATTTTCAAGGGACATGTGCCAGAAAACCACGGCAGATTTCTGTTGGTGTGTTCCAAACATTTTACGACGGACATGTTTATGAACTTCTCTCAAGTCCAACACGGATATGCCTCCAAACTAATGCTAAACCCGGGATCAATACCAACCATCCGGGACCAGGCCAGTGAGGACACATCCAATTTTGAAGCTGTAAGTTTTTATTTAGCGGTGTTTTTCCTGATAAAGCTATCTCTAGCTTGTAGTATGTAGCATGTAGCTTCGCCGTATCAATGTCGCCTCAAACCCAAATAGTAATCGGTTAGGTGTTTATATGTTTTTGTAACATTTTATTTTGTACGCTCCGGTCTTTGCTTTGTCTTTTATTTTAATTATCAGGCATTTGCTAACATGTTCAGACATACTGCCATAATGGCGATCTGTGTGAAGGCTGTAAAGCCACGCCCTAGCCGATAACACAAGTATTTATTCTCCTATTTATTAGTATTTTGTATCCTCTAAAATCATATTGAGTAAGTTATAATAACAAACGTAATCTTCTGTAGGTAAGTGCCGTTTTTTGCAGCGTTATATGTAAAAGCTTTTGTGATTGTAGTCTGTAAGAACGATCAGATATCATCGATCTGTAAGCTACGCTACGCTAATGAGACATGCTGTTTTTTGCAGCGTTATATGTAAAAGCTTTTGTGTGTTTACTTGTTTGCGCACATGAATATAAATGGGGGTGTGTTAGGATACAACACTGTGTATGTATGCGAGGGGACACACACACCACGAGTAAAACGGAGCTAAAGCCCCGTTGGTCTGTTGTTGTTGACGAGGCCTTACCTCTAGCAACAGGCTAATTAGTGGCTAGCACTCATTACAGTCAGTCTACTGAGCTCAGCCCCTCTCCAACATATCATCTGTATTGAGTCAGAAACACAGCATGCACGTTACGGTTCAAAACTAACTCAGATTGGAAAAGGCTAAGCAAAGAGCTTTGCTAAATAGAGAGTTTTAAGCCCCATCTTTTGGGATTTCAGACTATATTTATCCAAATAGTATTTTCTCATCCTGAATACTAAATTGAGATGATTTTGTTCTAACTATGTTTTCTTCTTTACAGGCCAGCACCTCACATACTTACTAATTAGTGACAATTTGTACATCCTTTGCTATTATTTACATTTTTTTTTATCATGGCGGAAATGAAAGACTGTACCTGGCAGCCCTGCACTACAATGAAAACACTGAGCGTGCACAAGCCACTACATCCACTGGAAACCCTCTGTATAAACTGCAGTTCCCAAAGGCCAGGAAGGGAGAATGCAGAGCAAAACCAGTAAAGACTGACCCCACATTCCGTAAGTGTTTAAAATATTTATTATACAACTATTTACAAATATAAAATAAAAAAATTAGAAAGAACTTTCAGTTTTTTACATGCATATCTAAACCACATTTTTTGTTGTGCTTTTTTTAATATTGCACAGGCTACGTGGCCAACTTGATGGAACTCATA
Source organism: Gymnodraco acuticeps (assembly GCF_902827175.1). Lineage (NCBI taxonomy): Eukaryota > Metazoa > Chordata > Actinopteri > Perciformes > Bathydraconidae > Gymnodraco > Gymnodraco acuticeps. The sequence continues at coordinate 67,365 of NW_022990187.1, read as the reverse complement.
TTCGACCAAGTCTTTGTGGACCCTGCACCATTCACACAGGAGCTTCTGAAGATACCCATCCCAGAGGACCTGTGTTCCCAATATGAGCGACCTGACAGGGAGGAGGTCATCTCCGGGTATGCTACACGGTTCAATTTGGCTGCCGTCTGAACCCAACATACACATTTCGCAGATCAGGAAACTCCCTGCGAATCCTGAGGACAACGCAGGCCGGAATCACCACTCTGATCCTGCGTCCAAGGAAGCCCCAGCACCAGCTCACAAAGCTTCTGTAGGCTAGATACCTGTGACGCCTGCAATCATTAAAAAAATATATTGTGTCATTTATACAAAATACAAGTACATTTCGTTTTTTTTTATGGGTTCAAAGAACCGTTGATTTTGACAATAAAGTTCCGAGTTGATATCAAATGTGTCGTGATTATTCATGTTTGGATGGGTAAAGAATATTCTGATTTCAAAAGCATAAGGTTGTGTGTGGACTTTTTTTGTCGTACACATGGGTTTGTTATGCCATTGCTGTGTAATAATATATATATATATAATAGTACATGTACAATGAAAGATTGCATAAAGCCATATACACCAGTATTTATTTCCATGAACAATATTAGCATTCGTTTTACAATTTCAGTCAAAAGAAACAAACCACTCACTGCTCTATTTGCCTCAACTGTAGTCCACCATGTTCAGCTCTGTAAATATTCAATGCATTCTGCAGGGAGAACACATTCAGGCACACAGGCTCCAATCCAGGATGGTCCACCATACAGGTTACAGAGTCCTCAAGTTCCTGCATCCGTCTTGACACCTAGTGTGATAAACATATTGAATGACATGTTAAAAATGCATTCTCTAAACAGACAACTTAGTGAAGCTATCAAAAATGTTACCTGTGGTATCGCCATGCAGCACACATTCTCCGGTTCAGAAGGCATCGTGGCGCAATTTGCACATGTACACCTGTAGAAAGAAGTCAATAACTGAGCTTTTAAAAAACACATGAAACTACACACACTGCTGACAACTGAGGTGTTGTTGGAGTTATACTTTTTATCACCCTAAGTTATTGAACTTTCCAACGGTTGTTGCACGATGTTGGAAGAAAAGGGCTGTAAACTATTAATAAACGCAATGAGGCCATTGTATATATGCTGAAAATATGAATGTCTCCCTTTATAAATATATATATGTATCGCTGTTTTTGCGTTACAAGCTCTAAGTTATAAACTGTACACATAGCATTCTTGCTAATTAGCCAAAATATGAACGGAATAAGTAGCAATCATCGTACCAGAGTAAAATAAATAGGAACAACAGCTTGTCAACTAACCATTCAGAAACGTCCTGCTGCAACCGAGATCTTTGCACCTCCACCAAAACCTCCGCTGCTTCAGGGTCAGTCTCTGGATCAAATTGATAATACGCTTGAACACATGCATTGCTCTGAGATGACATGTTTATTCCACACTCGTAATCACAGCAAGCATGTTAACGTGACTCTCACCGGCTCATGCCCCGCTCTTCTGCAGGGGGGCGTGGTCAGCTGCTGCTCAGAATTTTCAAAGACAGGCTTGGAAAAGAGCGAAAATGAGCGAAACGAGGTATGGCTAAAAAATTATCTGTTTGGTATTTTGAAAAATAAAATGTATAAATATACCTTCTATAGGTATGGTCATACACTATATCATTTAAATATAGCATGATAGGTCTCCTTTAAGGTAGGTGACAACACCGTATCCAATCTCGCTTGCATCACTGAAATGGTGCAATTGTGCAGATTTTATTTGTCCACAATTCTTTGGTTTGATACATCGATCAATCTTGAAGCTTTCTATCTGCTTTAATCCCATGAGCCATCTTTGCCACTGTTTCTTGAGAGCCTCCGGGATTTCTTCGTCCCACCCACAATTGAGTTTGCACAACTCTTGTAAGACATGCTTTGCAGTGAAGATAAATGGTGAAAGAAATCCAAGTGGGTCATACACAGAGCAGACTGTTGAAAGGATGCCTCTCCTTGTGGCTGGTTGAGATTTTAAGCAGACTTGAAACTTGAAAACATCTTCCTCCACATGCCACTGTATCCCTAGGGCTCTTTCTATTGGAAGATTGTCTTGGGTCTCTAAGTCCAGGTTTTTTACCTCTTTGGGTTTTTCACTCTTTAGGATGGATGCCAGCACAGTTTTACTGTTGCTTGTCCACTTTGTCAGATTAAATCCTCCCTTTGCACAAAGATCCTTGAGTTCTTCACATAACTTCACAGCTTGATCAGCAGAAGCGACAGATTTTAAGCAGTCATCAACATAAACATTTCTTCCGACAGTGTCAACAGCTTCTGTAGAGAAATCATCTTTGTTGTCTTCAGCGGTTTTAGTGAGAGCATAGGTTGCACAACTTGCTGAGGAAGTGGCACCAAATAGATGTACTGTCATCCTGTACTCAGCGAGAGGTAAACTGACATCTCCTCCTGGCCACCAAAGAAAGCGAAGATAATCTTGATCGGCAGGAGCCACCTTGACCTGATGGTACATCCCCTCCACATCAGCCATGAAAGCTATCTGTTCTTGTCTGAATCGAATGAGCACACCAAGTAGCGTGTTGGTAAGATTGGGACCCTGAATAAGCTCGTCATTTAATGAATATCCTTGATAAGATGCGGAACAATCGAACACTACACAAATCTTGCCCTTCTTTGGGTGATGAACCCCATGATGTGGTATGTACCACACCTTTCCACTCTCAGGTTTGAGCTGCTCTTGGGGCAGTAGCTGAGCGTGACCTTTTGCTATCACAGCCTCCAAGAATGTTTTATATTCATCATGGAAAACTTTGTTCCTTTTGAATTTCCTTTTTAATGATTCTGCTCTCTGCTCTGCAAGTTTGCGATTGTTTGGCATCATGATATTCTTCTGTTTGAATGGAAGTTCAAGCTGATAATGTCTCTCTTTGATTTGAGCTGAATCTGACATAATCTTTAAAAATTGCTTGTCTTCAACTGACATCTCTTTCTTCTCATCACAAACTTTCTCTGGAAAGTCATAATTGTATTGCTGCACCAGCAGCTCACCTAAATCTGTCACTGATATCCGATTAACAACGGCACATGAAGTATTCTCAGATTCAGTGGTTTCCTGATTCAGTCCATTTACAGCCCAACCTAAGACTGTCTTAACAGCAAAAGATCCTCCATTTTGACTGTTTATTATTTTCCACGGCTCCATTAGCTTTGGTGCATTTGTTCCTATAAGCAACCCGATTTCACAATCCAATTCAGGCAACTTAATCTCTCTTAGATATTTCCATTTATTTATGGTCTCTTGAGTGGGAATGTGCTCTTTTCCAGCAGGAATTTCTTCTTGTGTGTAGACTTTAGGCAGCTGATAAAAATCATTGCCTTCGATGCAACTCACTTCAAGACCTTTGACAAAGGAAGTGTCAATCATTTTCTCCTGACCCATTGTTTTTAAGAGGATTTTTGTTCTCTTGGCTTTGGCATGCAAATCTTGTTGAAGGGCTTCAGTACAGAAACTTGCAGTGCTTCCCTGATCCATAAATGCGTAAGTCTGCACAGTCTGGTTCGAGTTTGACAACTTTATTTGAACTGGGATAATTGGTAGGGTTTGTTGACCACCGGCCCCAGTGTGGTTTCTGCCATTTAAAGAGACTAATGCACTGCTTACAGAAGCTGCTTGGGTGTATTTATCAGAGTTGTCTTTTTGTTCAATCCTTTTCTTGTAGATGTGCAATATTGTTGGATGTTTCATTGAACAAACTTCACATTTCATTCTTTTCTGACAGTCTTTGCTTAGATGTCCTTTCGTTAGACAGCCAAAGCAAATTCCTTGTGCTTTTAAGCAGTCGATTCTGTCATTGTGAGATGTTTTGTTCATCTTACATGTTTCAGAGGTGTGTTCTCCTGCACAAAATACACAGCGCTTCTGAACAGTAATGCCTTTATGGTCTGATTTGATGTTTTGGAAAGGTTTTTGCTCTTCATTAACTCCTGGGCTTGTCACAGTAACAAAACTACTTCTCTTATAACCATGAGCAGGCTTATTGCTGGGTGACTTGTACACTTTAATATCCCTTTTTGGCATGACATCCTGTATGTCTCCAAACATGGGGTATGATACAATGCGTGCATGCTTTTCAATGAAGTCGACCAATATTGGAAACTTTGCTCTTGTCTTATTGTGTTCATAATATGCATATGCAGTTGTTCTCCACTTTTCCCTAAGTTTAAATGGGAGTTTCATGATCACATTTCTCATGTTTGATGTGCTCTTCATTTCATCCAAAAACTCAACATCTTCCATTGTGTTGCAACATCCACAAAGAAATATAGCATAAGAATGCAGTGCTTTTCTATTTTCACTCTTGATGGCATTCCAGTTCAACATTTTGTCCAAACAAGCTGCTGCGATTAAGAGTTGATGTCCATAGTTCTCTTGGAGCAGTCTTTTGGCTTCCAAAAAGCCCTTTTTAGAATCCATGTATTGGCAACTTTTGACCAAGTCTTTAGCTTGGCCTTCTGTATACTGCTCTAGAAAGAACAGCCTGTCTTTGTAATTGTCAGTTTTATCTTCTATTGTATGCTCGAACATTCTGATGAATGAAAGGTACTGTAATGGATCTCCTTTAAAGATGGGTATTTCTCTGGATGGGAGTAATGTTAAGCGTTGCTCCTTCATTAGCATTTCAGTGATTTCGTTTTGCCGCTGCATTACTTGAATAAAGTCATTGCTTTCTGTACGAGAGCTTTGTCTGACTTGGATGGAGTGATGCTGCTGTGCTGATGCTGCTGTCCTTGTTGTGGGCCCTGGTTGTAATACTTGGACATGACCACTAGGTGCTGCATGATTTGAGTTAATTGAATTTGAGTATGAAACTCTTTTTATTGTCCTTCTCCACAGGTTTTCCTTGGTTCTCTTCATCCTGGAAATCATCATTTTCATCTGGCTGACCCGTGTCATACTGCTCCTCCCCCACACAAGCGTCAGGATCAGAGTCATCATCCTCAGAAGCTTCCAATGTTTTAATTTTGGCTGTTGCAGCATCAATATCAGTTTGAAGCTCAAGCTTTTCCATGTTAGCTCTGATATTGGCTTTCATTGCTTCCAGGTCAGCTTCTTGTTTTTCAAGCGAGTGTATATGTGATAAGGCAGCAGCGCGTGATCTGAGCGCAGCTCTCTCTGCCTCTGCCTTTCTTCTTACTGATGAAGCTGTTGAAGATTTATTGCTGCCACTAGAACTTTTACCTTTTTTGATTATCATGCCCACTGATATTGCTTTATGTGGACTTGACGTATGTGCAGTATATGAGCCATGGTCAGAAGGAGGCACATGCTCAAAGGAGGCAGCTCTGGCTAACCATTTCTTCATCACATCTTGAAACTCAATGAAATATGTAATTTTTGGGAGATACCAGTCAACATGATCACTTTCTTGTTCTTGCTCCGACAGACAGCATTTCTTGCACTGAGTAATGTGAGTTTGAAAACTCTTTGGAGAGTATTTGAAAAACCCCACGACAACCTTGCAGCTCAATGATATTCCCATAATCAATCATGAGTGAATCAATCTCATTTTTTTTCCTTGGGACTTGACCCAATTTCGTTCTCCTTTTTTTAATGAACTGCGCCAGCCTATCTTCTAAAGCCTTTTCTGTAGGTCTTATAGTTCTTTTTGGTCTGACGTCAGCATTTTCCACGGGCACTTCACGTTCATTCCCGTTTGGGTCCATAGGACTAGGGCCGGCCCTGACCAATTTGCCGCCCTAGGCAAGATTTTAGCTTTTATTTTTTTATAACTATAATGATCATATAGAGGTGTGCCTTTACCTCACTGAGCTGAGGTTATCAGAGCCTCTCAGTCTTTCAGGAGAGAGCTCTCTAAAGCTCTCACCCCCGCGGCCGCTTACAATGTAAATTCCAATGTTAATAAAAGCACACAGAAGCTGTGTATGTTTTTTGGGAGTTTGATTTATTTTAAATGAATACAAATACAAATACAAAATAAATTAAAACCTATAATTGCACACTAAAACCATTATTTAAAAAAAAGAACAATTTCACATAAACCTTTTTACTGGGACTGGGGCAGTTCAACTTGATTTGGGGGGGTGTGCCATAGTTTATGGGCGCTGTACGCGTAGTTCTGTTAGTATAAGATAATAAGATGTACTTTGTTGATCCAAAATCGGGAAATTGTGTATTATGAAAAAAATAATAATAATTATTTTTAATTTCTAACTTTTTTTTTTTTTCTTTTTCCGGCGCCCCCTATGGGTTGATGCGCCCTTAGCATTCGCCTATACTGCCTATGCCGAGGGCCGGCCCTGCATAGGACTTTCATTCGTTTCCACATTTTCCTTTTCAGCCATTGTTATGCTTTATTGTCATTAAACATCCACTTGTAAACAGTAGTGCTGGGGGGAAACGATTATTTTGAAAACGATTAATCGGGCGATTATTTGATCGATTAGTCGACTAATCTAACGATTATTTTTCTGTTGTTCAATTCATAAAAAACGTAATGTAAAAAAAACGTAATGTAAAACATTTTTTTTTCACGATACTGTGTCTCAGGGGATCTTAATATTTAAGAACCTATTAATGTGTTATACCAGATTAACGGAAATAATCTCAGCTAATTGACGATATAAACCATGTTTACCAAAACAAAACACAAGTCTCATAAGAAGCATCTAAATGACCCCTGAGCGAAAAATGCTAACGGACATTGGCACAGAACTCAAGATAAAAGTACCCTTATTACTTATCGTAGCTGCACATACAATATATCCGATTAAAGCTGAGACTCCACAGATTATGTAGGTATATAGTATCATCACTGAGTGATCCGGACTCGCGACAGGGAAAGCAAATACAGTCATCACAACACGTACCTTCACAGAGCTTCTAGGGAGATCGTCTCACCACCGTAGCTGTCAATCTGATCAAAAGACGTGTTCAATGGCATTAAAATGAGAAAAAACGCGGCTGAATCGGTTAATCCATAGGTTTTTAACGTCTATGTATAAAAAAATGATTGAATTTATAATCCATAATTCCATTTTATGTAAAAAATCGGAGAGCAAATGCTAGCTGCTAATGGTAGCCACCACAGCTAGCTGCTGCTTCTGCTAGGCTATGCAGCAGTCTCAGTGAGATATAAATATATAAATATCTTTGCGTTTTGGACTAACTTTAAAATATTCCCATGCTTTTGAAGACCTAGGGCGAGATGTTTTCGTTTGGGGGCTTCGTGCGCAATCCTGTGAGGAGGAGGTGGTAGCCGTTTCAGTCTCCATTGTGTTTGAAGTGCGATTGCGAACTGCTTGTTGCTTTGGGTGACCCACGTGTGTATAGCGACGCGTCGACGCGGAAATATGTCGTCGACGATATTTTGAAGTCTACAGCACTAGTAAACAGCTGTCCTTATTTTAATGTTGCACTTTGTTAGTGTGCGACTTGGATGTGCGGCAGTAAGCCAGATAGACAAACGTATTAAAGTGCTTTTCAAGATGCGCTCCTTGAGTTACGTTCCACACTTTATTCATAAGCGAATTTATTCCACTTCCAGCATTAGATTATACTGTATTGCAACATCCACAACATGCGGCACAAGCCTTTTTCCACATAAATCCACGTTGTCACAATCCAGAAAGTCAATGCGGTCCTTCCTTGTTCACTATGAAGTCCGTGATTTGTAAACTCACGATTCACATCCGCTCGTATCCATTCATTTCCAAGAGTATTTCATTCATTATAATAATATGGTGGCAACCATTTAATTCCACACGGATTTGTCCGTCACGAGAGTTTTTAACAATGTCGTGGCTTCCTTCCTTGTTTTTCCACCAAGCCACTAGACGCCTTAAACAGACAGTTCTAACTCGTTTCTTTCCTTAAAGTACTCACAGTTTGAAGTGTTGCTTGGCCTCCGATGGTTTAGAAGATGTTGCGATGTATTTGCTCAAAATAAAGTAACAAACTTTTGCACATGCAACAAAGAAAAATAGGCCTTTACAATATTCAAAATAAATAGGCAAAACTCAAATAAAACAACACAACTTAGGTATTCTTTCGTTCTTGATAACTTCACAACTTAAATGGTACTTGTACGGTTTGTGTGTACGGTTACGAGTACGATTGAGTACGATTGAGTACGGTTAAAAACTGTTCCTCGACGGCGTCTCTCAACAGGTTGCCCATTACTGTAGCGTTAGCCCAGGCGCCGTGGGAATTGTAGTCCTTTATAGTGCATTGACTACAGACGTCACAATTAGGTGGCCTTTCTTATCAAATCAAAAATACTGGCTCTAACAGTATGTAAAACCCGACACTTACCTGATGTGAAATTATTCCCACAAACGCGAGTATAGTTGTGGTTGGATGGTTTGAGATCCTCCCGAAAGTTCATGTGTTGCTTCACCCTGGTGTGTTATAATAACCGCCGGCAGCCTGTAAAATGACTTTGGCCCCCTGTTTCGATAAAAAACAAACATTGAACAGGTATGACTTATTACGGTGTCTGTTTTGGTACTCCAGTATGGCCGTTGCGCTGACCGTGACGTCATATGCAAAGCCTCTATAGAGCTATAGCTCTAGCTCTGACATCTGGAAACCGAAAAGCAGGTTTATTGCTCATGGATTATCAGAAATCATTTCAAAGGGACACAGACACATTTGATTAACCTACGGATTAATTTCAGCAGCATTTTTATCGTTTTAATGCCATTGAAGACCACTTTTGACCAGGTGAGCCATGTTAACGTTTTTAGCTACCTAGCGCCATATATTTTGATGTCTGTTCTTGTTATTATCTCCACGAGTTCGTATAATTGAGTGATAATGATTCTGTGTCTCCTCACGATGTGAAACGATGTGTTGTTGGATGTGCAAATATAAATAATAAGGTTTTGTGAGTGAATTGCGGTGCAGTCATCTGTTAGCATTTGTTGCTCGTTGCTAATTCAGAGGCTCAGCGTTAGCATTGTGGGTTTTTTTGGAAAAAAAAGTTAAAATGATCAGTTAGATGAGTTTCTTCCCGTTACATGGATATAAAACATTCATAGTTTATTAAATGAACATGCCCTCAGACACTGTTTCCTGCAAGATGTTGCGGCAGTACCCCCGTACCGGGGTCTCTCGGGCTTAACAGGTTAATATGATTTGTTAAAACATTGTTGTTTCTTTTGATGTGAAATATTATGTATTTAATTTAAATAAAAAGCAATGTTAGTTTTGTTCACAATTTGTTTAGTTAGTTTACCTTTTTTTTTCTCCAAAAGAACCGAAGAGTACCGTTAAAACACCGGACCGATAAGCGGTATCGATAAAAGTAGTAGTACCGTTAAAATCTTAACGATACCCATCCCTATTGTGTAACGAATATTTTAAAATAAACTGTTAACAAGTGGAACTTCAATGTGTATGTTATTTTTGACTCAAATAAATGAGTTTCTACTGCTCAAACTAATTAAGGTAACAATTTCCATGGACATTTTTGAGTAGTAGGGACTTTAAATTACAATAGCTTAAATTAAACAAAATGCAACTTAATATCACTCCATCTTTACGATTAAAATTAAGTTGGTTCAACTTAAATTAGTATTTTTAAGGGTGAAAGCAAATTATGTTTGTAGTACCGAACTAATTGAGTTAATCAGATTATAAATGGGTACTCGGATTAATTTAATAATCGATTCAATTGGAAATACTTTAAAAAATCAACGCAAATTGTTACCTCAATTTGTTTAAGTAGAGCTGGCGTATATATATTTTTAGAGTGTACATCAAAATCACTGCATGAATCACATGTTGCCTGTTCCATCACTCAACATGTGACAGCAGCAGCATATATGAAATTACAAATGGTGAAAAGGAGTAATTCAGTTAAGCTCCTTGATGTTAGTTCCCAACATTATATGGTTGCATTTGATGTACATAGTCTGAGGAAAGTAAAAACACACTCAAATATTATAATGCACAATTTCATTGCCAATAGCACATATACTGTAGTGTGACATTTGTGGAAGGTTGTGGTGGCCAAAAATATGAATAGCCAGATTCCCCTTGGGATAAACCCTATTTGAACTGAACCACTTATTTTTACAACATGTCATAGATACAGTATGATGCATCAATATTTATCTATCTTTTGTGAAACAAACAGTCATGATTAATTTGTTTCCATCTTTATATATTTCCATCTAAATTCATTTTTTTGATTTAATAATATAATAATATGAAGAATGCGTTTAAAAAAAAAGTCTATTAATCTATTACTTTTTCAACATTTCCCATGCCTTCTGTAATATAACACATTTAATTTGTTTTGTTTGCTTTATCAGTTTTGAAAAAAACAGCCATACGCCAACATAATACAAAAGAGTGTTACTGAATATAGCTGTTTGTTAGGAACCTTGACTCAATAGTTTAGAGCAGTCGTTCTCAAACTTTTTTCAATAATGTACCCCCTTTGAAAAAGATATTCAGCCAAGTACCCCCTGATCAGCGCAAACACATTTTGTTAAGGAAAAAATGCTTATAAAGAGGTACAGTAGCCTACAGTGCTGCACCATCGGTGTCTGATTTATTAAAACAACAACATTGTAACTGAGAAACACTTAAATGCTACATTTAAAATGTTTACAATCCATCACTAAATTCATGGCAAACCAATTTTAACATCATGCAATAACACTGAGACGACATTAGTTGCATTGAACTGATCTTTTTAATAAGTTGTACTTACAATATAGTGAGAAACATGGGCTTGTGCTTCACTGAGGATCTTTGTCATTCTGACAGCGAGGCAAACTGCAGTTATTACACTTCGCGTTTTGAAATATGTGTAACTCTGTTAATTATAAAACCCACACTGCTCAAACTTCGTTACTTTTCCTAAAATTGGTATATCTATTTATTTATTTATTTTGGGGCGTGGGGAATGAAGAGAAAAAATATATGAGCATTTTATGAGCATGGGATTTTGACCCCTCCTATAAACATATGCATAATGCTACGCTATACTTTGCTGCCACACGCCGTTGCCAAGCAACGCTTATTGTTTAGGTGTCCTTTGATAAGCAGGCAGTCATATAATTAACTAGAACTGGCTAGATCTGATAGATTTGGACATAAATGCGAGTGAAGTCTAACCGGACGCCAGAGAGAGATCAGAGATCATATCAGCTGCTGCTGACGGAGAACACGCAGCTCTGCATGATCACAGCTCCGCCGCTGTGACGGACCGTTGAGTGGAGCAAAATTAAATACACTAAGAGTTAGACCTAACACACTTAGATAGTTTATCTACTCTGGAACTAGCTAAACTAGTTATAAATATATTTATTCTTTACTGTTGGGTCACTTATTACAGGTTCAGCGAGCTGCACGAGACTGACGGGCTGTCAGGAGAGGGAGAGGAAAAGAGAGCACCCCGTTTTTTTCCCATTTTATTGTCCAGAATTACTGTAAACCTTTGAATAAAGTAGTTAATCTACTATTAGTAGTTTGTTTAAATGCATTACTTATGTTTTTTTCTTTCTCATTAACATAAAATAAATCTCACGTACCCCCTGCAGTACTCCAACGTACCCCTAGGGGTCCGCGTACCCCCATTTGAGAACCACTGGTTTAAAGGACTCAAATGCACAACCCAGAGACAAAAAAGGTTTGAAGAAAAATAATCTTTACTTAAAACAAAATCACTCTTTCAGAGGAAATAACAAAATGACAAAAGTGAAGCGCTCACATGGAGGGAAAAAGGCAAAACACTGAATCTCTTAAGCAATGGCTTGGATCTGGCTTCTTGGGACAACGAACAAGATGAACCGACAACTAACAAGGGGAGACTTGGCATAATTGACGGGACACTACACTGTTATTTACAAAGTTCCCCAGTCCATGGAGTTTCAGGATATTATTTCAACCTGAAACTCCATGGCGTTCGCTTACTATCTGTAAAGAACATTTTTTATTAAAAAAATAACAATACTTTAATACTCATCCAAAAATCCCCCTTCACATTTATGTCCTTCATAAAATGTTCAACAAGACACATGGCAACATACACACACACTCAGTCAGTCAGTCACACACACTCACACCTGCTACATTGTTACATTTCAAGCATTGAGAAACCATCTGCTGCTGCTTTCCCGTCCTCTTTACCCCCTGTAGTAGCACACAAATATTCCGTAACATTTTAAACACTTCACCATTTTTCGCACTGAACCCTCACACCTGCACATCAGGGAAGAGACAAAACAGATAAATAAATATACATTTCACCTAAACTGTAGACCTCCACCAGCAACATGAGAAAAATATTCTCCATTCAGAGGGCCTCGGAGTCCATTCGGGAGGAGAGTGAAATGGAAGGCCATAGTGCAGTGGAATTTGACCCAAACATTACCAAAGGTCCTAAATGTGAACATAATACAAGGGTTAAGAATGGCCTAAAAAAAAACGGTGGTGCAACATGGAATAGATGTAGTTACAGGTCAGTAAAATCATGCAGTGCCTTATCTGTATCCTCATGACACTGGTTACCTGCCACGACTGTTTATAAAGTCAATATCACCCAACTTATGAAATACCACAACGTCCATACATTCCATGAAAAAAAACACTTACTATTACAAGAGGCAAACAAACAAAAAAAAGTGTGGAAACACATCCACTTCTCCATATTTTCATGGAGTGTGAGATTATTGAGTCCTTTCATCTGCTGCTGTAGCTCATTTACTGGTACTTAAGGATTTATAAACAGTATAGTGGAGGAAACATTTACACACAATTCACTTTGGCTACCTGGCCTTCTGCGCTTTTTGAACGGGAATAAAATCCAGTCAGAACCTGTTGTAGCTCTTTGACACGTCAGTTATAAAAATGCACTGCTGTATAAGCCACTTACACTATTACAACATAAGTCATGTAGACATAAGGAGGTGTTTATTGTGTGCATCTTATTTTTGAATACGTTAGTAAAAAGAGAGGGTGTGGAATTCAGGCACATTTTGAAAGATAATGAAAGAACATTTTATTATAAATGTATACAATAAAACTATGTAAAATCAATGACTGATATATCTGATTAATTCCCCTAGGGAATCTTTTGACTTAATTCTACTATTGATCAGTTCATAATTCTGACTTGATGCAGGTGATGTGGCCACTTTAATAGGGACATACATGGAGCATGCATAATACTGGACTATAAAATTAAATAAAAATAAAAAACCTTTGACCAGTATTTCAATGGATAATTGGTTGCATCTTTATGTGTTTATTGCATATTTTTCAAGTTACATCCAAAAATAACCATTATTTTTGTTCAAATTACTGTAACAGGGAAAGTAAGTGAGATACTTTCTAAAATCCGTTTAAAAAAAACAACACATTAATTTCAGTAGACCTAAATAGTTTTTGTATTGACCTGTAATTTCAATTTAGTAAAATTGATCCATGAGATATTTAGAAGGACAATTCTACAAATAAAATTGACAAGTTTTTCATTTTGATTAGATTAGCAATCTAACATAACCAAATAAAGTGTTATACATGAGACAAGCGCTTTGTCTTGTGCTGTTTCTTTTTGTCATCTCTATAGGACGCAGCGTTAATTCATTTTTATCTGAGAAACAGAAAGGTCACAGATGTATCATATTCAATGTGCCTGTCAAAATGTCCCCCAAGGTTGTCATGATACCAGATGGTTAACACAAACCCCTGTCTTGCTTTTATTCCATGTTGAAACCCCGTGATGCAGCCTACACATATGAACACTGTCAGCGATGTATCACAGGTATCGATCGTGCTGGTGCTCACAGTAGCAGAGGTAAAGTTAGGTCACTGCTAGACTGGATCTTTAATCTCTCGTAAAGGGCCAAGTGGGTCAGGGGCTTGATGTTGGCTTTGGTTGCATTAAGATGACCTCAGCTCGTCTCATGCATTTTCACAACTCTACGTAAGGTCAAAATCATTTATAAGTACTTCTGGGGATTTGCTGTGATTGGTGTGTCACAGTGAAGAGGATTGAATCACTGCAATTTCTATGGTAAAATAAGAGAAATCTTCTCTGCTAGAAATTACATTTATATAGAAAACGTCTATGGGGGCTGTGTTGTCTGGAACCGTGTGTTCCTGGTAGGGTTTCCCATGGCAAATTGGTCTCAGGCAAGGGGCCAGACTAAGATTGGTTCAAAAGACCTCATGAAAGACGACACAAGAAGTGAGGATACCCGGCCCGGAGGAAGCCCGGGGTCCCCTTCTGGAGCCAGGCCCAGAAGGAGGACTCGTCGGCGAGCGTCTGGTGGCCGGGCTTGCCACGGAGCCCGGCCGGGCCCAGCCCGAAAAGGCAACGTGGGCAACACCTCCGCTTCTCCGTCCCGCGGGCCCACCACCTACGGGAAACATCGATGGGGTCGGGTGCGCTGCCAGAAGGGTGGCAGTGAAAGCGGAGGGTCTCGACGGACCAGACCCGGGCGACAGAAGCTGGCTTTGGGGATGTGGAACGTCACCTCTCTGGGGGGGAAGGAGCCGGAGCTTGTGCGGGAGGTGGAGCGTTACCAGTTGGATCTGGTTGGGCTCACCTCTACGCACAGCGTCGGCTCTGGAACCTTACTTCTGGATAGGGGTTGGACTCTATTCTTCTCCGGAGTTGCTCAAGGTGTGAGGCGCCGGGCGGGTGTGGGGATACTCACAAGTCCCCGGTTAGGTGCTTTCGTTGTTGGAGTTTACCCCAGTGGACGAGAGGGTCGCCTCCCTACGCCTGCGGGTTATGGGGGGGAAAACTCTGACTGTTGTGTGTGCTTATGCACCCAACAGCAGTTCAGAGTATACGGCCTTCTTGGAGACCCTGGAAAGAGTCCTGTATGGGGCTCCTGAAGGGGACTCTTTAATCTTGCTGGGAGACTTCAACGCACATGTGGGCAATGATGGAGACACTTGGAGGGGCGTGATTGGGAGGAACGGCCCCCCTGATCTGAACCGGAGTGGTGGTTTGTTACTGGACTTCTGTGCTAGTCATGGATTGGCCATAACAAACACCATGTTCGAACATAAGGATGCTCATAAGTGTACGTGGTACCAGAGCACCCTAGGCAGAAGGTCCATGATCGATTTCGTTATCGTATTATCGGACCTGAGGCCGTATGTTTTGGACACTCGGGTAAAGAGAGGGGCGGAGTTGTCAACTGATCACCATCTGGTGGTGAGTTGGGTCGAGTGGCGGGGGAAGCCTCTGGATAGACCTGGTAAGCCCAAACGTGTAGTTCGGGTGAACTGGGAACGTCTGGAGGAGGCCCAAGTTCAGGAGGCCTTCAACTCACACCTCCGGCGGAGCTTTTCGGGCATTCCTGTGGAGGTTGGGGACATTGAACCAGAGTGGTCGGTGTTCAAAGCCTCTATTGCCGAAGCCGCGGCGGGGAGCTGTGGTCTCAAGGTCCTAGGTGCCTCAAGGGGCGGTAACCCTCGAACCTCCTGGTGGACACCGGTGGTTAGGGAAGCCGTCCGACTGAAGAAGGAGGCCTTCAGGGATTTGTTATCCCGGGGGACTCCCGAGGCAGTTGCAAGGTACCGACAGGCCCGAAGGGCAGCAGCCTCATCCGTGGCCGAGGCAAAGCAGCGGGTGTGGGAGAAGTTCGGAGAAGACATGGAGAAGGACTTTCGGGCGGCACCAAAGTTGTTCTGGAAAACTGTCTGACACCTCAGGAGGGGGAAGCAGGGAACCATCCAAGCTGTGTACAGTAAGGATGGGACGTTGTTGACCTCAACTGATGGAGTGTTAGGGCGTTGGAAGGAACACTTTGAGGAACTCCTGAACCCGACAACTCCGCCCTCTATGTTAGAGGCAGAGCTGGAGTATGACGGGGGATCAACACCAATCTCCCGGGGGGAGGTCACTGAGGTCGTCAAACAACTCCACAGTGGCAAAGCCCCGGGGGTGGATGAGATCCGCCCGGAAATGCTGAAGGCTCTGGGTGTTGAGGGACTGTCATGGTTGACACGTCTCATCAACGTTGCGTGGAAGTCGGAAACAGTACCGAAGGAGTGGCAGACCGGGGTGGTGGTTCCCCTTTTTAAAAAGGGGGATCAGAGGGTGTGTGCCAATTACAGAGGCATCACACTACTCAGCCTCCCCGGGAAAGTTTACTCTAAGGTACTCGAAAGGAGGGTCAGGCCGATTGTCGAACCTCAGATTGAGGAGGAACAATGCGGATTCCGTCCTGGTCGTGGAACGACGGATCAGCTTTTTACTCTCGCAAGGATCCTGGAGGGGGCCTGGGAGTACGCTTATCCGGTCTACATGTGTTTTGTAGACTTGGAGAAGGCGTATGACCGAGTTCCCAGGGAGTTACTGTGGGAGGTGCTGCGGGAGTATGGGGTGAGGGGGTCTCTACTCAGGGCCATCCAATCTCTGTACTCCCAAAGCGAGAGCTGTGTCCGGGTCCTCGGCAGTAAGTCGGACCCATTTCCGGTGAGGGTTGGCCTCCGCCAGGGCTGCGCTTTGTCACCAATCCTGTTTGTAATATAATGGATCGGATTTCGAGGCGTAGTCATGGGGGAGGGGGTCTGCAGTTCGGTGGACTAAGGATTGCACCACTGCTTTTTGCAGATGATGTGGTTCTAATGGCTTCATCGGTCTGCGACCTTCAGCACTCACTGGATCGGTTCTTAACCGAGTGTGAAGCGGCTGGGATGAGGATCAGCACCTCCAAATCTGAGGCCATGGTTCTCAGCAGGAAACCGATGGACTGTCCACTCCAAGTAGGGAATGAGTCCTTACCCCAAGTGAAGGAGTTCAAGTATTTCGGGGTCTTGTTCTCGAGTGAGGAAACAATGGAGCGTGAGATGGGCCGGAGAATCGGAGCAGCGGGAGCGGTACTGCAGTCGCTTTACCGCACCGTTGTGACGAAAAGGGAGCTGAGCCAGAAGGCAAAGCTCTCTGTCTTCCGGGCCATTTTCGTTCCTACCCTCACCTATGGTCATGAAGGATGGGTCATGACCGAAAGAACGAGATCGCGGATACAAGCGGCCGAGATGGGTTTTCTCCGCAGGGTGGCTGGTGTCTCCCTTAGGGATAAGGTGAGAAGTTCGGTCATCAGGGAGGGACTCGGAGTTGAGCCGCTCCTCCTTCGCGTCGAAAGGAGCCAGTTGAGGTGGTTCGGGCACCTAGTTAGGATGCCACCTGGGCGCCTCCCTAGGGAGGTGTTCCAGGCACGTCCAGCTGGGAAGAGACCAAGGGGTAGACCTAGGACCAGGTGGAGGGATTATATCTCTTCACTGGCCTGGGAGCGCCTTGGGATCCCCCAGTCAGAGCTGGTTGATGTCGCCAGGGAAAAGAAAGTTTGGGGCTCTCTGCTGGAACTGCTACCCCCGCGACCCGACCACGGATAAGCGGGAGAAGATGGATGGATGGATGGATAGAAAACGTCATCCATCAGGCAGTAGTTTCGTCAACAATGCTGTTATTAACAAATTAATGATATACAAATAGGTTCTGGAAGACAGGGTTACTCTGGGTGTCTGGGTTTCTGGAGTGATAACTTTTATAGTTATTGCTAATAGTGTATAGTGTATCCTTCAAAATATAATCTTGTCTTTGCAATGTACTCTTTCTCAAAGTCAGGTACATGTATTTTTTCAAAAACAATTAGATTCTCATAAATAAAAGATGTACAATATTGTCATAAAGTTCTAACTTAAACATTGAAATGCGTTGAATGAACACTTTTAACATATCATTTGTATGTCTCATTGTGATCTTTCAATGTCAAGTAAGAATTATTTTAACCTTGATTTCACTACATGGAAATGGTGAGAATTTTGAGAACTTCATGCACATTTTCGAATGGACTGCAGTTTCTTTCCGGTGTATTTTGTATACATCTGAAATACTGCATTCCAATCAGGATGCTAATCTCCAGAGGTGGAGACTCGAGTCACATGACTTGACTCGAGTCAGACTCGAGTCAAGTGTCTGAGTCAAACGTTATTGGGTGATTATAGCGCTATGCGCGCAAACCTGGCAACCCACTAGAAGGCAGGAGTGTCAGTTAACATGGCAGCGGTTAGCTTCACTCCAAAAATAGTGAAGTTTGGATTCAAGGGTTATGTTGTCGATGACGCTAATAAGAAGAGCGATATGCAGGGTCTGCAGCATAAAGATCAGTGACACGACCACCACAACATCCAACTTCATTCGTCACTACAAAAAAAAACACAGAGAAAGGTACGTGCATGTGTTGTGTTGGCTAGAAAGCTAAAGTTAAGTTTAAGCTACGTTAGACTTGGTTTCAAATCGATTAAGCATTGCAAAGAGAAGACAAAACGGTAAATGAACACTAGAACCGCCAAGGGATTCATTTTGACTAACCCCGATACTGACGGGCTGTCAGGAGAGAGAGAGAGAGAGAGAGAGAGAGAGAGAGAGAGAGAGAGAGAGAGAGAGAGAGAGAGAGAGAGAGGAAAAGAGATGCCTCGTTTATTTCCCCTGTGTTATCAGAAGTTACTGTAAACTTTTGAATAATGTAGTTCATCTACTTTTAGTAGTTTGTTTAAATGTTTTAATGATGTTGTTTTTGTTTGTAGAAGTGCATCATTCCTTGATTTATTGTAAAATGAATCTGAACTTTTTGATCTGTTATGATGATAAACTGAAGCAATTTCTAAATTTCTATTTTTTACTGTCATATAGTATTTTATACATGTTTTTCATATATACTCTTATTTTATTATAACGATAATGATCATATAAAGGTGTGCCTTTACCTCACTGACTTGAGGTTATCAGAGCCTCTCAGTCTTTCAGTATAGAGCTCTCTAAAGCTCTCCCCCCTGCGGCCGCTTACACAGTAAATTCCAATGTTAATAAAAGCTGTATACGTTTTTTGGGAGTTTGATTTATATTAAATTAACACAAATACAAAATTAAAACCTATAATTGCACACTAAAACCATTATTTAAAAAAAAGAACTATTCCACATAAACCTCTGGTTTTGACTGGGGCTGCGGCAGTTTAACTTGATTTTGGAGGTGGGGGGTACGCCATAGTTTATAGACGCTGTACGCAATATAGGCGTAGTTCTGTTAGTATAAGATAATAAGATGTACTTTGTTGATCCAAAATCGGGAAATTGTGTTGTTATGAAATAACTTTTCGGTGCCCCCCATTGATTGATGCACCCTTAGCATTCACCTATACTGCCTATGCCAAGGGCCGGCCCTGCTGACGCTGTTGGCGTTTCTAGTGTTAACAGAAATTTAAATTAAATATGTGTAATGGCAAATGCCATATAAGATTTTCTTACCTGGAATTCTGCCTTTTTGAACAGACTTTTTGATTGAGTCCTAGCTATATTGTCTGCAGTTCTAGGATTAATATTAATCTAATATGATTGTCATCGGTTTAAATTAGATTTCAAATGATTAACTGTGTATGTAATGAAGATCATAGTGTGGGTTAAATCCATTTTCATAACCACTGTCTTTTAACTGATGTGGAAATGCGGAAACTGGGCTTATTCATCAGAATTTCGTATGACTTGACTTGACTTGCTTGACCTGAGCAATGACTTGATTTGACTTGCTTGACCCTCACCACAGTGACTTGGGACTTGCTTGATACTTGTAGGTCAAAACTTGAGACTTGCTCATGATTTGCACATGTAGGACTTACTCCCACCTCTGCTAATCTCAGTTACACCCTGGCCAGGGTAAGCCTAAACATCCTCAGGCACTTAAAAATAATCCTGGCCATCAGAAAACCTTCCTCTGGAGGGAATAGCCAGGGGCGCACCTTGCGAACAGGCAAGGCAGGCAACAGCTTGGGGCCCCGGACCAGAAGGGGGCCCCCAAAGAAGGGAGATTGAGAAGGTCCACAGCAACGACAACATGAAACACCCTTTAATTTACTGCAACGACATGTCGGGTAACCCCCTCAAGGGGTCCCCATGCATAGCGCGCCGTCAAAAGCTCATAATTTCAGTTGCGCTGCTCCGCTCTGGGGGGGGGGTCATGTCCCTTCTGCTTGGCCCCCAGAGTGTCTTGGGGCGCCACTGGGAATAGCCCCACATGACTGCTTGTATTTTGTTTGTCTGGGCATGTCATGTCAGTTCTCTTCACTCCTGCTGGGATCTGTAGACCTTGCACAAATCTCCCACATGCAGGGACATTAGACAGGGACAATGTTCTTGACCATCTGGCATTTAAAGCAGAGTCTACTCTTCTGGTGAGTCTGAAAATGGTCTCTTGTAATAGAAAAACTCTTTTTGATCAGAATGCCTTTAGAAATCCAACTGTGTCCATCTGACTTACATGAAACCTCAGAAAAGACTTCAATGGCTTTTAACCCAACAGCAAGAATAATTCCATGCATGGCCCGAGGTTGTAGAAAATCTGGGTTTTACACATTACATCTGATACTTACCTCGGCTTATTTAGCTCTTCAGGTAAACCAGCACACAATATGCACCCCTAATACAGGGCTTGTGCTCTGTTGTATACATTAAAGACACCCAGACTGTTGCATATCATTAGGTATTTATGTATTCATGCCTCTCTGGATAACATGAAAGACATTTAGATGATTCAGAGTGTCAAGTGACAGAATTAGCATCTTTGCAGGAGATATGGCACTTTGGCTATTGCAGTTATAATGATCTCACAAGCTTGTCCTCTTGTCATCTACATCAAGACAACTATTGAGTCAGTCAGCTGTCAACCTAAAGTGTAACATGAGTTACATGATTAATGTCACTTAAGACAAGAACAATGCTTTTAAGGCATAGATTTTAAGTAGGTTGGAAAACAGCAATGGTGTCTCCACTGTCGGTTTATGCTGGGTTTCTAAGACAAGGAAAGTCATTTGGAAATCTCACATCAATACACTGGCTGCAGTGTGTGATCCAACTAATTGGTTTTAAAGCTCTGTTACCTACTTTTGTATTAAACTAGTGCAGTGCCTGTGAAAAACATGCCTGTTATAGACAGCCCAGGGGTCTCATTTATAAACGGTGCGTATGCTCAAAATACGCCAGTTTCTTCGCAATGTTTGCGATTTATAAAAAACAAACTTGACGGGAAAATGTGCGGTCCTCCACGCAAACTCTGACCCATGCGTACGTACTAAGCACAACAACGGGAGAGACGAGAAACTGCGACACCGTTGGCAGAAGGAAGAATGGAGAGAAATATGTGGAAATAATACCATACATAGAATGTTACCTCTCATGTATCATATATGAAGAATTCATTTTCACAAATTGATTAAAGCCAATCTTAAAATGATTTAACAAATGTCTGTTTGAGACTCCAGTGTACACAAAAATATAACTTGGAGAAATAAATAAATACGGAAATGTTATTGATCACCCCTCGATTACGTTCTCTTGTTAAGAAATGTATTCGTGTTGCGTTAAACAGAAGGACAGAATTACTTTAAACTGACGCCGTTTTGTATTTCTATATGCCAAACATCATGGCTCAGATGCAGCATTCTGTTGGGGGGGGGGCTTGCTGAGTATATTGTGACCATTTATCACCACTAATAGGTCATAGTTTACGACCTGACGTTGGGCGTACATGCAGACAGAGGGGACTAAGGGAACATAGAAGAAAATCTGTGATGGTACAGTAGAAGTCTGGTGAGATTAGATTGTGTGATGTCAGCTACAGACAGAGGCACACTGGATGCAAGAACATCTAAGAAGAACTGACACACCTCTACTGAAAAACAAACTGGTCATAAGTAGGGATGGGTATCGTTTGAAATTTATCGATTCCGATTTCGATTCCGGTTCTGCTTATCGATTCCGGTTCTTATCGATTCCCCGTTTCGATTCCAAAATTGTAAAATAAAGAGGTCAAACGTTTAGATAACAAAAATATATTTATTCTTAAAAGCTTTAACTGAAATTGTTACTAAAAAATATACATGCAATACAAATGTATTGCACAATAGCTGTGCTTTATTTTAACTGAGCTATGCCTGTGGCAAGCTATTAACAGGCATTACACTTTGCCTTTTCTTTTTCTTTTTTAGTGTAGTGGAGCCTCACTTCAGAGTGTTTACCGCGACCTATCTTTGGTGTTATGAAGTGACTGAGCTCGTGAAATGTCTACGGGAGGGCGGGGGAGCATCGCTGCGGGGCAACTGTGGACCTCTGTCGCCTGTCAGCGCAATTTATATGATGCCGTTTTAAAAAATGAAGGGCGGTGCCGGCCGTCAGCGTACCGAGCCGGCCGTCAACGGCCCGCTGACGACCGGCCGTTCTGTGATTCTCCAGGTCCGCCCTGTATTCCACCGGGTCACCGCAGCACCGCGGCGCAGACGGACCCGCTGGAATACAGGGTCTACCGCGTTTAGGAACCGTTAAGCAGAACCGAAATTGTGTATTTTGTATGGGTACCCGGTACCCGGCATTTTCTTATCGGTTCTCATCTGGAACCGAGTTTCGGTTCCCAACCCTAGTCATAAGTAGAT
Source organism: Gymnodraco acuticeps (assembly GCF_902827175.1). Taxonomy (NCBI): domain Eukaryota; kingdom Metazoa; phylum Chordata; class Actinopteri; order Perciformes; family Bathydraconidae; genus Gymnodraco; species Gymnodraco acuticeps. The sequence goes on along the minus strand of NW_022990187.1, from coordinate 44,867 downwards.
GAGGTGTTTGGCAGCTAAGGACTGTAGTGATAAAGATTGTAGAGCATATGCACATACGAACACACCAGGGGTGCTTCAAGGAGAGCCTAAACATGAGTGACACATGGACAAGCTCTTCCTGAAGCAAACCCTGGTGAGTTTTGTGCTTTACAATCCGTGTTACCTTTATCTGATTGGGGCTTTGCTCAAAGGGCTGTCCATGTTTTTTCTCTGTGTTGAATTAGATAAATAGGACTAAACCAAGCTTTCTTAAAAAGTATGTATTCTGCTGTGTGACACACACAATCTATGTTTTGCTCTCAATCTGTGCATTAGTGATTTTGAATCTGGCAAGGTACACTTCAAAGCAACTCGTCCGCTAACCCAAATATTGTATATGGCTCGAAAATGACCTGTTTCACTACAAATCTCAGCTGAAAGATTAGGGAGGGATCCAGCATGGCAGGGGACTTTTTATTGACACTATGGATTAGAGATTCTCTGTGTTGATCTTTGGCTTTGCCCAACTCATTTTGACATCTAGGCAAGTGCCTGGCAGTCTTTATTAAGGTTTAATAAGACTCATAGTTCCTCATTAATAGCTGTCGACAGGGTACATTCAGGACCTCTGCATAGGAAGGACAGAGCAAGTGAGCAGCAGAGAAGAGAGGATGAGGTGACTTTAAAAGATGTGTCTACACTTTCATATGTCTCCATAGAATACTAATAAAGCTGGACACTTATGGTACGTATGTCATTACACACTACACATTTGAAAGTGCATGCACTCCTTCCCTTGGCTGCACTACACTGCGCAGCAATCTTCTGCCTGTGAAATTCAAATTCAAATGCCACCCAATTACTTCAATTCAAAGGAAATAGTTTGCGACTCAGTCTAAATATTTAAGCTGAGGGAGCCAGTGGAGCTAGTGTAGTTTCAGTAAACACATTCTCTGTGTAGGCCTGATAACGTCACGGATGTGTGTATGTGTGTGTGTATATATGTGTGTGTGTGTGTGTGTGTGTGTGTGTGTGTGTGTGTGTGTGTGTGTGTGTGTGTGTGTGTGTGTGTGTGTGTGTGTGTGTGCGTGCATGCACAGTCACACGCCTGAGACTTAGAAATAACTCAAACACTAAATCAAAGGCAAGAGTTGTAAATCTACCCTCTAGATACCCACTAACTGCTGAACTCTAAAAAAAACATCAACTACACAGCTCCCGAAGCTAGCAGCACCAAAACTATTTTTGTTGAACGTTCATGCGCATGAATCTGCAATGCCAGGTGTTTTCTAATACTAAAAGAAAACAAATCTGAGTGTTAACCAGTTTGTGTGCTTTCTTTTTTGTTCCTGCATGAACAATTTATTTGTCTTTCATCACAAAAATGTCCAACACTTGCCTCATGTGACCTCCAATATAAACCTTTGGACTACTGTATTTCTGGAAGCTTTTTGGTGATGTGCACTAAGAAACCATCTATGATTGTGGGTTGAAGGGGAGTGTTTTAGGGATAAACATAGCCTAGGCATTCAACTTGACGGAGAAGCACTTACTGTAAAAGGCTCTCCTGCTCAGGGTCTGAGATCCGTGAAGGGTAAAAACATGTTAGGCAGCTGGAGTGTAATAAAGACAGTACTGTATGCACATGCCCTTTTGACATGCAGGTGGGGGAGGAGATTAAGTAACCTTGTAGTGGTTTTTAAATCAGATGTAACTACAACTTCTGTATTTCTGTTTCGTGGGGGACCCATAGCATTTCAGTGAGAGAAATAATTATCTTCTATAAGTCAGCAGGGGATGGAAAAGGTCTTATATACTGGAAGGAAAGCCTTGGAAGACTGACCTGAAACTCAAAAGTATAGCCAAACCTTTTGTAAAGTCAAAGGATATGAAATGGCAAAATTGCCATTTTAGTCAACACTAATTGTTAACAAACTTGTTTAGCCAAATCTAACAGAAAATTGATGCTGGCTGCAGACAGGTCTAATTGGATGTTGTACAGTATCTCATTGTTTTCGTAATTGTAATTGCATGAATGTTGGCCAAGTGATAGAAAGAGAACATATGGAGGAATAATCTTCTCCTCCTTTGTTTTATTTAAAGTTTTATTTTTTTTGTAAACCCCAACACAGTCAGTTCAGATTTGTTTTTCAGGCTCTGTGTCCTTGAACTGCTGCTTCTTTGTTTCGCACAGTGAAGATTCCATTTCCTAGAATGCAGTAATATGTGTGTGTCTTTCCTCTTAGCTATTCCTCAGTATCTTATGTAAGGATCTTTGATGGTATTGCTCCAGGGCTCTTAGTTGTCTGCTGTATTTGGTCCATGATTTGGCTTCATACAGCAAGCTGGGGAGGATAATATATCTGTAGACCCGGACTTTTCTTTTGGACAAGGAGGCTATGGTCCTCAAAGTCTCTCTTCCTGATTGCTGTGTAAGCCCGTCTGGCACAACTCACACAATGGTCACATGTTCCTTTTCGACCCCTTTTCAGCATTGAAGGGCTCCGACTCAGAGCTGCTGTTACAGAGCCCTGTGATTGAAATGCCGTCATGATAAAGCCTTAATATTCTGATGTTATTATCATGGCAGCTGTACCCTGACATTTTGCTCCACAGAGCCTGTCAGTTTGGAAAGTAAAAGCCTTTTGTCAGGTCCATGAAGGTCATTTCAGGATGCTTTTTTTGTATGTTTATTTGTGCAGTTGGCGTTCATCAACTCACCAATAAGACGCTTGTGCTGAGCTGTAATGTTCGATAGTTTAGAAAAAAACTAAAGTCAACTCAACTAGTGACATTCTAACATTCATAACTTGCTCATATTTGAAGCATCAAAAGAAAGTTTCTGAATAGGTTTGCTGAACGTTCAATTTAGTCCTTCAGAATGATTCTGAGTATGACCCCTGTCATATTTAAATGTATTGTACAGTTTTTTACCGTAGCGTTTTATTTCTTTTCAATTCCGAATCCATTGTATTCATGGAAATGTTTTTTTGAACTATGATATTTTCCTTCACAATTTCAAGGAAATGAGTATGACCCTGACTATGACCATGTTCAATCTGAAGTCATTTTACTAACACAGTTCAAAATATCAAAAAAAATGGCAGCCCAGTGGCTTGGCTTCCATGCAGATTTTGGGGAAAGAAAGCACTTAAAAAGCATTGGCTCTGAAATGAATCTGGCACTTTAATGAATTCTCAAGTGTTGATGTGTTTATTTGGTGATGGAGCTGGCTAGTCAGTCTGCTGTTTGTTCCTCGGCAGATACCTTACAGTTAGTTATCAGGGCTTTTTCACCAAAAGCAGCTGCCTGCTGGACATGACTTTGAAAAGAGCTTTGAGACTGAACCATAAGAGTTGTAAGGTGTGAACTGATAATGCCTTGTGGGAGCAACATCGCTGCAGCAGGAGCATGTTTGTGTGATTGATAGGCTGGTGTTGAGATGAGATTTTCAATCCATGGCAATTGGTGCTTTATTTTTCAATGCTGCCTCGCTCTGAGTATACACAGTCTTCATCACCCTTCAAAACCATATAGCGTGACATGACAGCCTTTACCATTATGATTTTTACAGCCTATGATGGCTACATCTGTTGTTGTCAAGTTGCAAAATGCTTACAAAGCAGTGTTCGCTTAGTGTGCCTGTATTGTATATACATAGAATATGACGTGCAACAAGACAGCATCACATTGAGAACAAACAGGAGAACAACTGGTTTGTAACATCCCGTCATGTCTGCTAAATTATTCATGTCATGTTAATCAGGTACATGTTATTGTTTCACGTTTAGTTCATAGCCCAGGTTAGATTTATGTTTAGTCAAGTCTTTTTGTTCACCTGTCTAGTCCTGTCATTGCACTTCCTGTTTTATTTTGTACTTACCTCTTGTCTCTCATTTCAGCCCCCCTTACTTCCTCCCTTTGTGTGTGTTCCCGTCATCGTCAGCGTCTGCCCCGCCCCTGATTGTTTCCACCTGTTCCCACTTACCTCATGTATAAATAGTCCTGTCTCCCTTTGTCCTGTGCCAGTTCGTCTTGTGCCTTGTTTTTGAACTTTGTGATCATAGTCAAGTTTATTTAGTTTATAGTTTGCTTTGCTACGTTTTTCCTCTCAGGAGTGATTTTTGTTTGAACTTTATACTTATTCAAAGTAAAGACCTTTTGAACAACAAACTTTCTTTTGAGTCGTGCGTTTGAATCCAAGTGTCTGTCGAGGTTCCTAACAGAACGAACTGGCCACAAAATGGACTCAGCCAACTCCGGTTCCTTTAAGGCCGATGTGCTAGCGCAGAAAGCTAAGCTAACCATCCATGCTGAACAGCTGTCTTCCATCAACCGAGGAATGATTGACCTCACTGATCGTCAGGTTGAATTCCAATCAGCTGTAACCAACCAAGTAAATCACCTGGCACTTCAGATGCAGCAAGTTCTCTCCCACCTCAAAGCCGGTTCCTCTGCACTAATTCCAGCAATGCCAGATCCACCGTCTGTTGCTGTTGTTTCGGATCACACCACCCCACCTGGATCGACGCTTCGTCTTCATTTTTGTTTGAACTTTATACTTATTCAAAGTAAAGACCTTTTGAACAAACTTTCTTTTGAGTCGTGCGTTTGAGTCCAAGTGTCTCTCGAGGTTCCTAACATGGTTCTCCTCCACCTCTCCAGCAGTTTCTGCTCCTCCCTCAACCACCATTCTTCTTTTGGCCTAGAAAAGTTCTAAATAAAAAAACAAAACTAATTCTGACAGGTGAACTATAACACACTGGGAAAAAAACTAATACATATCTGTAAATAAATCAAGAGAACCGCCCCATATGTTGTTCAATGCATGGGGCTTTAGTTTCTTCAGGAGACGAAGAATCAATGTTGCAGATGGAGTTGAGACTGGATAACACAGTGTGTGGGCGTGTGTGAATGACAAACCAGAAAGGGCTTGTTTTCAAAATGTCTTCTCCATCTCACAAACTGAGTAAAATATAGTGCGATGCCAGCTCTGCTGACAACGTATGGACATCACATTTTGTGCAGGCTTCAGAGAGCAGACTATAGAAATGTCATGCACATAGCTCACCGGAAAAGGCCAAACTGTTTCATCACACTTTTCTTGAGATTAGACCTTCGATGAAAGCTCCACTATTTCTACAATAGGCCTTTTTTACTGCTCCTCCTTAACCTTGCATTCACTGGAGTATTATCTTGTTATGAGGCCTTTTCTTTCTGTCTCGATCCGTGTTAAATGTATCCATCTGGTGTTGCATTATTCTTTAATATAAATCATTAAACGTTTTTATGAATAAAAAATATGAATACATTTGAATTCCTCCATTAAATTAGTAGCCACAAAGTGAGAACCTCTCAATCGATATATATTTTGTTCTCCCTATCAGTTCCAGGCGAGTGAGCATGGCAGTGGCATACTATTAGGTTATTACAAAAGCAAATCAGTCAGCAGAATTAATTTTCTTGAAAGATATGAGTCTGGCGAAAGGGAATTAATAACCATCCACGGGTGTGTAGATATTGAATTTTCATCACTTTTCCCCAGCTATTTGTGCAGAAGTCTGTTTGCTTTGATGATGGCTGCCGTCATGTTCTGTTCAGAGGCCTTAGAATGAGGGTAGCAAACATACATTCACTTGAAAGTCTGATAAGCATGCATTCTAAGAGAAGGAACACAAATCAAAATATTTAAGTAGAAAAATATACTTTTATTTTGTCACGTCATGGGAAAACATCTGCTGCCTTGTTGTTTGTTGGGAATCTGTGTTGAGTGTGTTTGATCAAGATACACATCTTTATCAGTCTTCTATCCACAAAGACAAGGGGTGATCAAGCATGCAGTTGTGATGTGTAGAGAGATGAAAAGCCTGTAAGCTCTTCAGGGTGCAGTGGTGCTGAGGGACATTGAGGAGCTGAAGGTTTAAAGTAACTGGAATTGCAAAGATAGCACAACATGTCAGGTATGGAAAACATCTTTACTATTCAGAGAAAATGTCCACCTCCATTTTCTAGATGCACCCTGGCAGAGTGCTCTGAGGCTTATTCTTCTAGATATTTACTTATTCAGCTAACAAGATCACATTTTAAATGGCCATTGTTAACTCCCTTTTTGGTACAGTAAGTTGATTATTGTTTCTTAACTACAACTGATGACAATAACTACTGATAATAGTAGTAATAATAATTTATTTTTTAAGTAATGGTATCACCCTTAATATAAAAAAAAAAACATTTTCACGATATCCTATGAACTTGGTTGATGTTCCAGTGACATAATTGTCTAAGATGTGTTTTTTAGCAGAGGGCTAAAAGCGGCATTAACTGTCAGTATTTTTCTTCAGTGTTTTAAGAGTGAACAATCCCGTGAAAGCAAAATATAGCTGAATTAAAAAAATAGAGCTAATTTCCTAAAGTGGCTGGCATTTGGTCCAGGACTCCCTGGAAGAAGAGATCTTGTATCTCAATGGGACATTCCTGGATAAATAAAGGATAAATAAAATTAAAATAAAATGTGTACGTTTTTGGAAGATTACTCAAAGGGGTTTGTTGGGGATTACTTCATTTGAAATAAAATAAAGAAAGTGTTTGTTAATAAAGCCAGAAATCTAGGTGTAGTCATGGACTCTGACCTGAGTTTCAACAGTCACATTAAAACAGTTACTAAATCAGCCTACTATCACCTAAAGAATATATCTAGGATTAAAAGACTAATGTCACAGCAGGATTTGGAAAAACTTGTCCATGCTTTTATCTTCAGTAGACTCGACTACTGTAATGGTGTCTTCACAGGTCTCACTAACAAATCTATTAGGAAGCTGCAGCTGATTCAGAACGCCGCTGCTCGAGTCCTCACTAACACTAAGAAAGTGGATCACTCCTGTTCTGAAGTCTTTACACTGGCTTCCTGTGTGTCAAAGAATAGATTTCAAAATACTGCTGCTGGTTTATAAAGCACTGAATGGTTTAGGCCCAAAATACATTTCTGACCTCCTGCTAAATTATGAACTATCCAGATCTCTCAGGTCTTCAGGGACTGGTCAGCTTTCTGTCCCCAGAGTCAGAACTAAACATGGAGAAGCAGCGTTCAGTTATTATGCTCCAAATATCTGGAACAAACTCCCAGAAACCTGCAGGTCCGCTGCAACTCTGACTACTTTTAAATCCAGGCTGAAGACTTTTCTTTTTGTCGCTGCTTTTAATTGAACTATTCATATCTTAGACTGCACTGTAACTTTTATCCATGTATTTTTTAAATGCCATTTTCTTTCATATTTTGTAAAGCACTTTGAATTGTCTTGTGTTGAAAAGTGCTATATAAATAAACTTGCCTTGCCTTGCCTTGTTCTCAATGCGTCTCACTTATATTTGTTATGTTTCTGTACAATAAAGGAATGTAGCACAGACACCAGGTTATATCAGTCATTCGCTACAGAAGTAACACTTGTTAGTGTCTTCCAATCATTGTTAGTGTTGGCCATTTCATGGAAAAAATGGTGTCATAAAATGAAGAATATCACAAACCTTCTCCTGTTAATGTAATCTGGATTGATGCACATGGGCAAAAAACATGAGAATGCAATTCTTTTTTACTGCTTTAAAAAATAAAATGCTAGTTCCAGACACAATGACAGAAAACAAAACATGTAGAGGAATAGAAACAAGGATTCAACAGAAGTTGAATCTATCTAATGGCTCTTATCTTATCTATGGAAACTGAACAATCTGGTGCCACTAAATGTTTTTAAAGCTTGGTTGGATGCTAGTCAATCGGAAGCTATTGGTACCTGTTTATGTGGATAATTATGTAAATGATGCTATATGATGTCCTTTTGTTGTTCTATTTATGTTTTTATGTTTCATGTGGAACTACTTGAGCAGGTCTCCCTTGAAAAAGAGATCAATGATCTCAATGGGATTTATCTGTATAAATAAAGGTTTAATAAAAAAAAATAAAAAAATGGGGAAAGTAATTGAGGTCAGATAGTCTATGTACGGCAGCTGCACCGCCCTCAATCGTAAGGCTTTACAGAGGGTGGTGAAAACTGCACAGAACATCACCAGGACAGAGCTGCCATCCATGGAGGACCTTTACTCCCAGCGGCTCAGGAAGAAATCCCTCCGGATTATAAAAGACCCCCATCACCCCAGCCACAAACTGTTCAGTCTGCTGCCGTCTGGCAGGCGTTACCGCAGCAACCGGACAAAAACCACCAGATTCAGAGACAGTTTCATCCCACAGGCAATAAGACTGTTAAACAACTGAACTGTTGAAACAACATCCATAACATTCATCTGCTACTTAGTAATTATGTATCTAATTATCTAATATATCATTCCAATAGCTTGCATATAGACTCTTATTTCACTATTTCACTTTTTTAAAATATTTTTCTTTTTGTATATAATATGTATATAATATATTTTTAATATTTACTTGCACTATATTTTTCAGTTTTTCTGTATTATTGTGTTGCACTGTTGGAGAAGCCTGTGACCTAAGATTTTCATCGACATAACTACTCTGTAGCTATGTTCGTATGACAAATAAAGAACCTTGAACCTCTAGTGCAGTCAACATTTCCACTTCTGCAAGTGTCCTCGCTTTGTCAAACTTCAAACACTGTTTATCAGACGATGAAACACAGAGTGGAAAGGACTGTACCTGAGGTCAAATACATTAACAGAAAGGGAATATTACTATGCAGACTGCAAAGGTTGCAAATGTTTAGGCTTCAGGGATACTACTGGGCTTTCTGATTAAATGTGCTCATGTATTCTGTCTATATTTGCATCATATAAATTAGGACTTGGTTAATAAGAATGCAACACCATGCTCTTGCTGATGCTGTGGATAGTGTGACTGGGACAACAGCACATTTGCATTCAACAGCAGCAGATGTTGTCATGTGCTTAACTTCACTTAATCACCTCTGCAGAGTCATGCAAAAATATTTCTTATGTTTAAATCAAAGAATGACTGTCCCCTGAAACCAAAAAGGACACTTTCTTCCCTTCTTACTCGTGGGAATTATTTGCCTGCTGTTTTTCACTACAGCTATTGCATATTTCCTCAAAGACACCTAACTGGGAAAAGATTTAATGACTGCATTTACATACATGCTGTCTGTATTGATCAGCCTCAGATCCTATGCGGTCAGCAGATTCTGAATCACCACCATCAACATTAATGTCATAACATGCCAGTTTTGGAGACAGGCCTGTAATGGCACCACAAACAACTTTAATAGCACACTTAGCTTTTAGCTACTATGCATACAAAAAAACCTGCAGTGTGGTCATCAATTCAAATAGCTTTATACGTGAATCTTATATAGTGGTATAAGGTTTTTGATTTATCCAGTTGAATGTCGTGCTAAACACAATCGACAAAAATACATACCGATAAAGGAAAATAAATGTCCACTGGTTTCGGTAATTATGGTTTTTGTTTCTTTTGAAGTTGATTTCCTTTTTTTACCCTATTAACACAATGTAATATGTTATGGAGCCAAGCTCCCCTTAAAGCTTCAGAACATCAAATTAATCACTACTATGTGGGAATTAGCATTTGTGGTTAAGCCAATAGAGGTGAACCATGTCTGTAATTGCCATATAATGCTGCAGCCTGACTTGTTGGAAGTGAAATGTGAAAACTGCCTTGCCATCATTTTCTCTTTCATATATGTGATTTTATGCAAATGTTCTAAACCCTTAGAAAAAAGGAGTAATGGCTCAGCTTTTATAATGACTTTTATAAAGCCACAATTCACTATTAGAGATAGGAGGTGGCCGATGCCTTGAGGGCCCCACCACCACAAACAGACATAAAGGAAGGACTTTCTATTTACTTATATGCAACACTGTTGATGCTGCATATGCAAGGGTTATGTTGGAGGGGGGAGAGGGGGGTACACTATTTAATGGCATTGCTCTTGACTGTAGACATGAATTGCTGTTGTTCACGTTATGAATTAATCTTTACTCTGTAAGCACATTTAAAAAGCAGCGTGGTGGGAGGGAGGAACTAACAAACACATATCAACAAATGAATATTTTGCCAGATATTTTCAGTTTGTTGCCAGGGTTTCGCTATTTACTTGACTGAATCCACCACATCAGTAGTAGTTTCAGATACTCAAGGCATTAAACATAACTATAAAGCATTATTTATATTGTAAAAATACTTATTAGCATTGGTTTGTAACAGAAAAGTGTTTCATTATGCAGTGTGATCCGCAGACCTCCCTATGTGTCCTTTTTTTGATTACCAAAAACTAAAATCCAAATCTCCCTGTTCTCTATTCATGTATTTTGTTGTGTCCATCTTTCAGAAAATCCTGTGTGGCTAAGTTGTTTCGTCTGTAGCGTACATTTTGAAAAGTCTCTGGTCCAGTCAATCCATCAGGTTGTCCGCTCGTGTCAGGCTGTCGGTTGGCGGCGAACCAGCGAATGACTGATTGCCGTCTGAGGTGCGTTGAGAGAGGGAAGTGCTGCCAAAACAGACCCCTCCGTGGCAGAGGCAGTATTTGTGCATGTCAATCAGAGCTCCACATGACCTTGTGTCAAATCAAACGGCTCCACTGCTGTAACACAGAGGACACACAGCTGAGGCCTTTTTACTACATCGGTCAGCAAGTAGCATTTTTTCCTAAAGCGAGAGGTAAACGTTTTTCTCTTAACAAACATTTAATTACAAACATACATTAAAAGGCAAATCAGGCACATATATATTCAGCTGTCAGTTAGAAAGTGAGATTGTGGCTTAAGGGTATTACCCTGATGGCAAAGGACTAGATGTAAAAATCAAACATTGAGCTGTTCCATGTTTAAAACCTGCCTCCAGAGGGACAATTTAGATTCAGCAGGCACTAAATGTACCTGGGTAAATTGCATTCATTATATTATATTTTATTCTAGGCATGAATTGTGATTATATGAGAGACATTAAATAGTAATATAATACTGCAAAAACCAGGTAAGGTTGGACTATAATTGCATTACAATTATTTTTTACTTTACAATTACGAGACGAAATTCCTTATCTTTCCTGCTGCTACCAAGACAATTTAGTTAACTGAGACGCTGTGGAGAACAAGGCTTTGGATGTGTTATTTAGTCTTGATATGACATTAAAATAATTAAAACGTAAGTCTTTGAGAAGTACTTCTAACATTAGAGTTACTGCAGTGATATCCAATGTGGAGTTGGATGATCTTAAGAGCATTCAGAGCCTGGCTGAATCATCACGTTGTGGAAAGAGATAAACAATGTTGCTTAGCAAAAAGGAATATACTATACTACTATAATAACTATAACTATACTACTATAATACTTTTATTTTCTCTAGTGTAAACTTAAAGAATCAGTCTTTATTATTCCAGAAGTATTACATTTAATGTTAAATATGTGAGAAACTATGGGCTAAAATGATCACAGCACACAGTGGCAACCAGACTGAAGCATTTGGTTTAGAATGACATATTAGAAACCCACTTGTTGAATAGCTTAAGGTCAACTCCTCCCTTCACTTGCCTTGCTTGTATCATCAGACAAAAGCCACACAAGACAATATAACAGCCTCATCTTCTCTTTTCAAATCATTCATATTGGAACACACACACACACACACACACACACACACACACACACACACACACACACACACACACACACACACACACACACACACACACACACACACACACACACACACACACACACACACACACACACACACACACACACACACACATACACACTCAAATTAAAATGTATGGTTCACACTTAATATGGAAGGAAAAGACCTACATGTATAAACGTTTTTACTGCAACCTTCTGAACTTTTTCTTTTTGTGTTCTGTGCAATCTCTTTTTATGATGTCTGAAATGACCTCAAAGCAAAAGTTTTCTGCCAATGAGGTTTAGTCACAGCTCTTTGACAGGGACAAACAAAATGAATGTGTCTGAGACTGAGGATTATGTTGAGAAGGACTCTGATCACGAGGCATCCTCCTCTGATAAGACTGAGACTCTTTTGGTTGACCCTCTTTTGTGTTTCAGCCTTAAAGAGTGGCCATCTCATCTTCCAAAATGTAAAGTTTTGTTATGATTTGTCCTAACACTTCAACTTTATTAAAATATAGTTGAGAAGAATGTGACCCAGTTGCAAGCCTATTGGGTTGCTTGTTTTGACAAGATTGTCCATGTCAATAAGAGATGCAAGAGCAAGCCTTTTGGATGCTGACATTAGAATGTTTTCAGCCACCTTGTCTCTGTAGATATTCAATCTGACCTCATATGCTTTGTGTCAAACTTGCAACAATACAGGATGAATGTGACTTGTAGGGTCCAGCTATTATCCTCACAATGGGCCCCCTGTGACTGTAGATGAATGTCTCGTTGCATGTTGTGGGAGCTATCTATTCAGACAACACATTTTAATCGAACTGGAAAAATACGCTTAAAAAAACTGGCATTATGTGACGCACAGTTCAGCTTTGCATGAGATATGCACGTGTGCACTGTAAAACTCTCGAAGGGAAGCACTTGAAGAGAAAAAAGGGCAGAAGGGTAATTGACATGGTTAACAACTGAAAGGTCATGGAAGATTTCACATTGTGAGCCCATATTAGCGACAGTAGAAAAAAACACCGGAGCTTCTGTGCAAAGTCATTTCACAGCAAAACAGCTTTGTTTTCCAAAGTTAGTTGAAAAGTTTTTGTTATTTCCATATTTATTTCAAAGGGGGTTATTTTTTATCTGAAGTGTTTTTTTGGATATTTAACAAAGAGACATAACACCTAACACTTGAGTGACAATTTGATTACAATACTTTCCTCGAGGTCTAAATTGCTAGTTACAAATGAATCCAAAGAATAACAGGGTTAGGACATTTGAAGGGAGGTTACACATGTTGCCTGAAATAGCTGACATTTTGTAAGAAAGTGAATTACATTTCTACGCAAATAAATTAGGGTAACTCAATGCAAGGTCATTTAATAGGTGACAAAGATGACCCATGTTCTAAATCGAGTTAAATAATACAATACAAATACAATTAAAGAGGGTCTTTAGTTGATTTTCCAAAAGTGGGACATTTACAATAAACATCTACACCGTTTTTATGGTTAAGCCCTTGGTTAGTTGCTTCAATTATTTTATTTTTCAGATTCAACTTTATAAAATTAAAATAAGTCTTGAGATCACTTTAAAACATATCTGATCAAGTTGATGTGCTGGACAGGGTTAACTTCTGTATACAATATTCAACAGTACAATTATGTTGAGATTAAAACACACAACAATTCTAATTCTGGTTTACAGCCTTGAGTTATTGCTGTGGAATGATATGTTCGTAACTTTGTCAAGAGCCCTCCAAGTTGCAGAGAAAAAGCAGTATTCACGGAAAATGTACAAACCAGAAAAAACTGAATTAGTTTATGGCACTTCTTATGCATATGTGGTCCTGATATACAAACCTATAACACTATGCACAAGCTGAATATAAGTATAGTGGGATATTGTACTTTTTCCATTTGTTAGCTGTGGCTCGAGAATTGTGTTATGAGCACATCATGCTAATATTTCCTCCTCAGACATTCTTAAGATCTCAGTGAAATAGACTGGTATACAATAACTTGCCTCTGCGTTAGGAACAAACCGTTCCCCTCACACACACACATGCACAATGTAATGCAATGCCTTGGTAATTGTATACGACTAAAGAAACTCTCTTTGGGAAAATAACTAGATTTTACCCCCCAATATAATGTCTCCGTAGGGCGTAAAGAAAGATTAATGTGGTACATATGAAAGACTATTTTTAGTTCTCCTGGACTGCTTAGCATTGGGTCTGTCTGGTTGCTGCTCTACACAATGTATGGTGAACTAACATTCAATCTGATTTTTGTTATCATCCAATTGACTGTTTGGCTTGTGGATTGTCTAATTTCCTCTCCTCTGGCTTCAAAACGTTATTTCACACTGTGATGTTTGCTTCAGCGTTGTTTTGGTGAGTGAATGGATGTGACAGAGTTGCTGTGACTTAGAATCTGCAGATAGTTTCAATTGGCAGGGTTTCTTTGAAGGAGAAACCACTGCCTGAAACAAGATAGGATCAAATCAGCACAGATTATCAAGTCGGGATACTTTACAACCCCTGCTGGGGGACTGTGATCTAGCTCTGGGCTACGGGGGGGCTCAGTGGTATCTGAAAGTCTTTTCTACCCACATGCTTGGGGAGATGAACAGAGAGATTGTAGCTGATATACTTCAGATGTCAAATGGGTGAGATAACTGAGCTTGCCTGCAGCCTGAGAATTAAGCCGGGACAGTGTTGCTTTATGAATTGTTTTGTTTATTGGGACAACAACGTTTTATTAATTAATGGACGAAGAAGTTCTGCTATGTGAACATCTTACTCCAGATTCAGCAACGCTTCTTCACATGATGTATGTATGGTCTTGTGCATATCCTGGACATGTTCTCACCATTCGTCTTCAGGATTCATTACTGATGGTGTATTTTGGTGGTATGTTTTGCAGGCTGTTAAAATTCAAAGCCTGTGTTTATTTTACAGTGATTAAGTTATTGTGAATTATAACTGTGACCACTATTACTGTGCTGTACTGGATGTCCTTGTTTGTCATCTTTTATATCAAACTCATTAATTAAAAAACACTCCCTTCAAGTAAATTGTTTTTATAAAGCCCAATACCACAAATCACAAATTTGCCCCAGTGGGATTTGAAATCTGTACAGCATACAGCATCCACTATCCCCAAACACTACACTAACATAAGGTTTGGATAACCCCTTTTAGGTTGGATAGATGTATACATAATCAAACAACGTAATACAATTACAGTACCAACAGTCAGTGACAATATTTAAGATAGATTGTAAACCTTTATGAACAATATCTGGGAGGACTTTAGGCAACTTACAGATCAGCACCAAAACCACACAATGTTAAACCCAATAACACAAGAGTGTACGACACCATCCACACAGTGGCAAGAGAGATGAGAGGAGAAACTGAATCTTCTGCATTGCCAAACATCCAGAACATATGGAATGGTGCTCCGACAGCTAGCAGAGAGAAAGAGGTCCCAGGACAGTGGAGAAGAAGAGAAGCCTGAGTTAAAAGAAAAGATAAGGAGGAGAAACTAGGGAGAAAGGCAACACAAAGCTGTGCTTATGGGACTCAACGAAACAGAGGGTAAGAGAGTTGCAGTGTTTTTTTCTTATGTTTACAGTATACTGTCTGCAGGAACAAGATGGACCACAACACACATATATTGATTTTGACACAGTCTGACCCTCTGGAAAGATAATGGTTACGTGCCAGAAGTAATCCAAGAATACCTGTTAGGTGAAAAAACATGTTTAGTTCTTATGTTTTCAAGTTTGAATTTAGAGTATGTAGTTAACTTGCTGATGTCAGCAGGAATGTTATTCTTACTCAGCAGGATCAATTACAAGCGTTTTTCGTTGCAGACAATAAAGCCATTCATTGTATAACTTGTAAAGAGCCTTTGACCATTCATAAGCACATACTTCTGAGTATCTTCAATGTTGCAGTGGATATTAAGTGCATGAATGTGTAAGATTGGAACAGGTGACCTGCAAAAAGATAAAGAAACCGGCCAAAAAAAGAGCCCTGAGGCGCTCCATATTACACTTCAAAAAGTGTTGATGCTTTGAAACCGTCAGTTCTTTACAATACAATACAATACAACTTTATTTATAAAGCACTTTAAACCTCCAGACCAAAGTGCTGTACAGGCAAATAGATAAAACAAAGCATACGAATAGATACAGTTCAGATACAAAATACTAAAACCACACAAGGGCAAGGCCAAATAGATTTTCCATTCAATCAAGGAGCAAACCTATCAGTGTTGTCAAAAGCAGCACTAACATCCAGTAATAGAAGCACTGAAAAGGAATCCAAATCCAATGATAACTAGAACATATTTCACCAGATTGTATATGCAGTTTCAGTTGACTGTCAGGCCTTGAAAGCAAGTATCCAAAAGATCTACGTCAAATATGTGGGCCAAAGGTTGAGTCACGGTTTTAGTACTTTTGAAAACAGTGGACATTTTGAGATTTAACGATAGTTATTAAGAAACTTGATTTGGATCATTGTGAGGTTTTTTTTAACTAGAGGTATAGCATCAGCAGTCTAACAGCTTGTAGAAACGATGCCAGTTGTAATTTATACATGAACTATAATGAACATTGTGGGTCCCAGAAATTGCAAGAGCTCTTCAAAAGTTTAGCTTTTAGGAGTCAAGGAGGGGAATGTTGGTTTGGAAGCCAACACAAGTTTAGACAGTGTTTCAAGAGAGAGTCACAATATGTGTAAGAGCTACTCTCTGGGATAAGCCTTAAGGGTGGGATACTAACAGATGGCTGCTTTTGAGCAATGTTTGATAGGATTTCTAAAAGACATCTAGGACTTTGTTTATTCCTTCTCATAAGGGAAGAGAAATATGCTGTTCTAGCCGGATGGAACAAATCTGATCCATGAGAGGTAGACAACTTCTAGTTTGGATATACGCCACTTGTGTTCCAATCACCTGCAGGCCTGCTTAGGAGCATGCCATTCTTGAGAGAACCAGGGTGTAGAGCTCTTTGATCGTCTTGTTTTTGTAGAGAGTTGCAACTACAGTAAATCCAGGAGCCTAGAACTGGCTCTGTTTAAGTCACCGGTACCATTTTCCACAGGGGCTTCCACTGCAGTTAAAGGCCCCAGGACCACAGGCAATTGCTCTCCTGGTGCAATTAAAGTTAACGGACCAATGTGGCGAGTGGTTAATATGTCAGCACCAACATTACAAGGACGAGCTATTGTCTCTTCAAACTCAATAAGAAAGAGATCTGACACCATATGATGAACAATAATCAAATCATTTAAAATGAAGGCTTCAGTAGGCTAGGAAGTTTCAGCTTTCAGAAGTAGAACACTCCCTAGAGCTGCAAGGAGATGACCTATGAACTGGATTGGAAGATTTTTGGGTGCAGTCTGCATGTTTATATTTTTATTTTTTATTGATTCACATAATTCTTCATCCTCACATGGATTACGTTGTTTAACCTCTCTGTTGTGGTTAGAAAAGGCCAACAAAAAAACATGTGGCTTCCAACACCACTGAACAGGGAGGAGTTCTGCATTTTTCTGACAATGAGGCTAAGCTAGTGCTACTAACAAGCTTGTTATCAGACACCGTATCAGAGTCAAAGCAGCGTTCATACTGTACGAACATGCAACTTCTTTGTCAGTAGAAATGAGCATTTCATATAGACAGTAAAGGTGACAGGCAAACAAAATAATACATTTATTTTCATTGACATAACATTATTAACAGAGGACGTGGCGTTGACCTTTCTGAATGTTTTGAGGCTAAATGGATACCTGGAAATGGTTACAAAAACAAGTAAATTACGACACGTATGCTGCAATCCAGATACAGCATTCAGACAGCATTTCAAAACACTGAGAGCTGTCTCTCTCCTACAACTTCATAGACCGCAATAGTAAAACTAAGGACAAGTCCTCTTAACCCAGAAGTGCCATACAATAAGCCCCCGTGTTTAAATGCATTGGAGAGGAAGAGTGGTTGCAAGTAGAAGGCAGTGGCTGGAAATCCACACAGTAAAACCCGGATGATACACTATTGATTTGGGCCTCCGGTTGCTCCTCTCTGATCTCTCAAAACTGAGAGGGGGATGTCTGGCAGGTGTGATGATTTTAACTTAGGGCCTGCAGCTCACTCTGACACAGCTGAAAAAATACTCCAGAATAAGTATAGATAGATCTGATAGAATCTGGCAAAGGGCATCGCTAGAGAGGAGAGCAGCACTGAAGCTCCAGGTTGCTTTTGCTCCACTTTATACGTTTCAACATCTTATTTTAATCTAGCATGATCTGTTATGTATTCACTTATGCTTGTTTAGAGTACACCTGTTTCTTTGTATCCTCGTGTGCTATATTTTCCTTGCTGCTGACCTACAACTGAACCTCTTCCATATTAATGAACTGATCATTTTGCAGTTCAGAGCTAATTATGTTTGTCTTAAGACTTCATTAAAATATATTACATTTTTTATTAGATGGTATCTTATATATTGGATGGTGTTCAGGTGAGTGTTTCGTGAATTGGTTAATCTTTATAGTCATAGTTTGTGTGTGTGTGTGTGTTGTTTTAATATATTTGTATCCACCATCAAAACTTGCCCGCAGGGATAAATAAAGTTTATTGGATTGAATTAAATTGAATTGAAATGGCCCTGCAATGGCTAGAGCTAACCTTCAATGAGTCAAAGCCCCCCTAATTTGACACACAGCATGGACAAATCTATATTAAATTTATTTTTTAAACCGTGATGGAGCTGGTGTTTTGTGTTGCTCCGTGCTGCAAGGAAACAATATGCCTCATTGTGAAATCTTGGCAAGCTTTGTTTAGGGGTTTTCTTTCTAATCGTAAGTCCTTTCCCCATACTATTTATTTTTCTTAGCTTTTTTCTTTTTTACATTATATCTCTGCAGTTTCTGGGAAGAATTGAGCATCTTATGGTGTCTGCATAATATCCTCTGTATTAAGCTTATTTCTTTGCTCTGCCACTGGTTTGTATTCTTTTCCATGTTGTGCATCTTCTTTCTTGGCTTGATTGGACAGTATTTTATAAAAGTATAAAAGCAATTGTTTTAGGTTTGTTAGCGCTGTTTTATTTGATTGAACCTGCCACCCATGTCTCTTAATTTTTTCTCTGCTTGCTTTTGTCATTTTCTAATTAAAGAGAATACGAGATTTATAATGTCAATTTTTAAACATTGTTTGTCTATACCTGGCTATCCATAGGGAATGCTTTAGAGCTGATAAATAAGTCACTACTGTCTAATGCAACTCTTTGGACAGCTTTCTATGTCAACAGAAATGCTGCTTCTGGAGAAAGGTTGCATGAATAACTCATGCTTTCCATGGGGCTGACATGTGATCAGCTTTGAAGCAGCTTTCATCCCCTCTCTGCGGTGAGGAAATGAGGACCTTTCCTTGGTGCTGATTCCGGATCAGCTTTGAGCAAACTCTCTCTCCCTGTTCTCCTATTTGAAAATGACTTGTTTGTATTATTGGCTCTATTCAGCTTTCAACCAACCTGCCATTTGGAAATCAGAACTTGTCCAAGGTGTAGATCCCAAAGCTGTGAAGCAGCTCTCTTTGACTCTACTGCAAGGATATAGGACTAGCCTGGCGGGGGCTATTGGAACAATTTTCACAAAACTGTGTCTCAGGGCTTCTTAACATTTAACAACCTATTAATGTGTCATACCCACTTAACGGGAAGAAACTCAGCTACCTGACGATATGAACCATTTTTACCTAAACAAAACACAAGTCTAACGCCAAGCCTCTGAATCAGCACTAAGCGAATGGGTGCTAACGCACTTAGCACATAACTCACGGTAGCAATCTTTTATACTTCATGCAATCTGCACAAAGATACCATATGAAAGCTGAGATTCCACAGATTCCAATGGTATAAGTATATTCACTGTGCGACCAAAACTCACGGCGGAGAAAGCCAGCAAAGACAACACACAACTTCACTTTACGGGGCCAAAATGGCAAATATGTCTTACCTTTGCTGTTTTCTGATCAAAAGTTGTGTTCAAGGGCATTACAACGCTTAAAAACGCTGCTGAAGGTTAATCCAGTCTCTGTGTCACTTTGAAATGATTACTGATAATCCATCATAACATTTATGTCAATAAACTGAGTTTTCATATAGAGTGTGTGAGAGCTTCCGGTTGTGGGCATGCTGACTGTGCATCACTCTCATTCACCAATGGTAATGTTTAAATGGATTTAAGAGGGACGTCCCCTCGATTATATTGGCTCTAACGGTTCAAAAGAGTTGTCAATCATCAAAATCGACCGATGGGTTCCAGAGATATGGCAAATAAACCCAAATGTCACTTGTTTTGCATCAATCTTGATACAGGGTACTTATTATATGTTATAGTGTTGATTCCTAAAGCTTTTAGTCTACTAACCCATCATTCAAGGGTGGTTTTCACTATAAGTAATGTTTTTTTATTTGGACGGACACTATAATTCACATTTTTTTACTATGTTCAATCTGAATTTACTTTAAAATAAAAAATCTATATTGATTCTGACTTTTCTACATCCAACTCACAGGTTTCTCATTGCTTTGAGAAAAAAGATTATTAATTTACCCCTTTTAGAAGTGAAGATATAGTCATTTGTCGGGCATGTCATTTTTGAGCCTGAAACCTGAAAAACCGGCTTGGGGCTTAACAGGCTAGTCCATGGTGCTGTTTGGGCAGAATGCCAAAAACAGCAGCTCACACAATCTGACAGTTACTGTAATATGTTGCAAGTAGCTGCTCTGTGCTGCACATGTAATCATGCCGAGTTGATTTATATGTTAGGGCTATGCGCAAGACGTTTTGTAAAACCCGCTGTTCGCCCCAAATAGAGGAAAAATGTAGCAAGTGTATTTCTCTGAGTATCCCACTAGGCAATTGGTTTTAGAACTGGGCAAAAGCAATATTCGTAGTGGAACCATGGATAGACTCACAACATGAGAGGGCTAGAATAATTATGGCAGGGAAAATCATTTTATTTGGAAAAAATAAATTGATTCAGTAACCCTTGACTACTACCTTCTTTTAAAATGATTTCTACGCAGGAGGTAGAGTATTGTACTGGTGACATAGCCCAGTAAGTTTACCACTGCTATATCTGGACCTTTTACCCATGGTCCCTCACCTCCCTCTCTCTCACAGCCCTGTATTGATCTTCTGCTGGTTGTGTCTTACAGTACTATATCCACAGATATTTATGTTTGTAGCCGCTGGTCTCCGGTTCCCATTATGGGCTTGAGCGATAGGCACGGGCAGTGTTTCAACACCTCGCTGCTGAGGAAACATGTAATATTCAAGAGGCATGTCCTTAGTCAGCACTTCTATCCCAGGAGCTGGCTATGTAAAATGACCAGGGACAGCAACTGAAGCATAATGCAAAGGTTGAGCTGCTGTACAAGGAAAAAAAAGATGATTACAAGACAAAACCTTTTGCTTAAATGTACATCAAATTAATTCATTTCTGTACTTTCACTGAATTTCAATTTTTGTGAAAATTGATTTTCAAAGAAAGTAAGTGTGTGTACTGTATTTATTGGACTTTTAAAAAAAAATTAAATGTGGACAGATATGTCAGGATCGTACAGGAGATAGACATTTATTTTAACATTTAAGGGAAAAATAACTTGAGGTAAATGTGACACTGTGAACATGCATGTACATTAGCAGTATTTTCAGTATTTTAGCCTAAATTATGTAGAAATCAATCAGGGTATGAAACCAACTTAAGTCGGAAATCAAAATACATATGCAAATCACCTATTCCCACATCGGGCATCCTTTAACACACTGACAAATTAACTGCTTATTTCAAGTGGAAAATAAACCTTGAAGTAATAGACAAACACAACAATGAATTACCAATGAGAAACAGTGATTATAGGACACAACTGACAATCCAATAACAACACATTGGACATCATGTTGAGTCATTGATCTGCAACCATGCCAGTCATGAAGTCCTTACTTTGGATTAACATGAGAACATGAAACCTGTTTCTCACATTTGCTCTTACCCTCTCCTCCACTTATCTTTCTATCGCTTTCTGGGTTGTTCCTCCTCTGTTCAGCGCCTCCCTGTGAACAGCATCAGCCTCTCAAATCCTTGTTGGTACATCAGCTTCCTAACCTTGCTGACTTGAGCCCCTGAAAGACTCCAGCTGGTTGTGATGGGGAAATCTGCAGCAGAAACATCTCCCTCTCTTTGTGCGCTATTATCTCCCTGTCACAATCTTGTCCCTCACTGCATATTTCTCAGACACACACACACACACACACACACACACACACACACACACACACACACACACACACACACACACACACACACACACACACACACACACACACACACACACACACACACACACACACACACACACACACACACACACACACACACACACACACACACACACACACACACACACACACACACTGATTTACAGGTGAACCTCTCAAAAGAAAACCAACTTTATATTTTAACTTTGTCCAATAATCATAGAAAAATACAACTGAAAACTACTTCATCACAGGCCATTGTGCTCAAGGCTTGTTCCTGTGATTTTAAACATCTTTGTGCAAAAGAAATGTTCACTTCTATTTTTCTTATCTCTTATCACATCTCATCATGTCTTTTTTCAAGACATGTTGTAATGCACATTGGTCTGTATTTGTGTATGAAGTGCTGTACAAATGCTATTGTTTAACCTCTAAGTAATTACATTCAATATATTTGAGAATTGACAGGAATTATACAGATTATAATTAATTTCAATAAAAAATATGAATATTTAAATAAAATCAAATAGATTTAAATGCTTAAAAATGAACTCTACCATGATTCATTTCTGTGAGTGTAACTTGCCTGCCTGGCCTTTCCCTGGTATGCAGGTAATAAACAAATGCATTTGTTGACTCCAGCTCAACAACATGGTGGCTCTGACACTTTGTAAAGATCAGAAACAAAGTCTGTGTTTCAGCGCTTTGTTCTTGTTTTCTTACAGAATACGCAGATGTATATCCTGGTCGTGATGCACACTTAATGCGAAATGCTTTTTATGGTGGCTCCGATTATCGTTATACTCTTTTCCTCTCTCTCCTCCACCACTCCATCTGTAGGTTCCCTCCATCACCACCAGGGGCTTTCCACACCGCGCTGTGCCGAGAGCGGCTTGGCCGTCCCTCTCCCTGCGCTCCACGGAACGGAGACTCCAGACGCGCAGCGCGGTGGCAGACAGGGCGCACCGAGCGTCTATCCTCTGATCACACAGAGGACCGTACACCTTTCATTCCGGGAGCAAGCTGCAAGTTGAGTAGCCGACACCGCATCCCACAGCAACTTGTCGAGGAAACGGTATTTGTTTCCGCCCGCAAGATAACAAAGGTAGGACTTTGGGGGGTGTTTTAATAGGAAAGTTCACAGTGCCGTGGTTCGGTCTTTTTAAATAATAACTCTACTGGATTTGCATGTCTTTTAATATTTCATTGCAGCAAGAGTTTTGTGTGTCCTGCAATCGAGGGAAATTGCATTCATACATCATTTATGTATGTTAATGTGCCTGAGTTTATGTGTATGTACGAAGAGGAATAATTATGTTTTTTGCATTTCATTGAACCTTTTTTCATCTTTACTTAAAGGCGGAACATCACCGCTTAACTTGTTGCCACTTGTAACTAAATTAACGCGGGTTAGTGTGTTCGGTAATGAGTGCTACTCATGATTCCGATCATATAAAGTAATTTAGAGTGGAAACAGGCTTAGTGTAACGATGTTCAGTTTACGGTGAAGTAGGAAATGATGTCCGACGGGTTACACGAGCTTGGATATGTCTGCACTTTGGTAATTGTGTCGCATTAATTTAATGTATAGGCTATAACACAATTTCAGTTAAATCTCCACGGTAAAATGAGACAGCAGCAGAAGTGTGCGCATGCATTTCACATGGCTGTAGACATTCACACGCTCGTGTGTTAAAATTGGGGTTGCTACCTGTAATCACGACGAGTATGGAAATGGACAAATAAGCAGGAAAGCTGAATTGTAGCAATGATACTGCATGCTTTCACAAATTAAATTATAGAGGTGGAAAACGACTGCACCTCTTGCACAGTTGGAAGCGTTGTCGAGGACTGCAGCCACTTGATGCACCAATAGGATGAATTTGGAGAAGTTGGATGTGTGCCACTGTGCATTAAATCCATGCTGTTGTATGACTGATGCAGACCTACAAGCATACTATCAACAACACTTCTTTATCAGGCTACAATACATTGCATTTGTGTTTATCCAGCTTTGTGATAATCCTTCACAGATAGTTGTTGCAGATTGAAGTGTTAAAGACTCAATGCAGAATAATGGATGCAAATCATAATGGTTGGTCTTTTTATTTTTGTATTATGTTCATCACTGCAGAGAATATATTAATATTGGCCTGAATTACTTTATTCTTTAATATTTGTTATATTTAATCATTTTACATCTTGCATCTAATGTATGCTAGAGATCACATTTTCATCAACTGCAGTTTATTTGCAATTTATTTAATACATTTTACTGGACATAATTGCAACTGACTGACATTTAAATGTATTTTAATATTGTCTGTTTAACTCATAAGACAGTCACTGAAGATGTTGCATTAGAGAAATAAAAGCTTAATTGTGCAGTGATTTTCCCTTGCTGCAATCTCAAAGACACATCCAAACTACAAGATTCATCAAATTTATTCCATTTCAACTTAATATTTGTTTTGTCGGGAGACAGCTACTTCATCTCTGTGGTATCTGGATGAAATACAACCTATCCCCAACAGTAAGACTAGAGCTGTGCTTCATATCGCAGAATATGATTTGTGACCGTGGGGTTACGGTACACTTTAAGCTTGGATATTATTGAGTGACCTTCGCTGAGGTTAGAAATGCTCAAGTTTGCTCCTTCAGGGTGTCTGCTTTCTTGACCGTGTGTGTCAGCATGCACATGTACAGTAAGTGCCTGAATGTGTGTGTTGTCAGTGTGTACATGGGTTAACTGTGTGTTTCTGAGACAGCCGGTATGCCTCGGTTATCATTTATCCTGAGCTAATTGGTGTTTGAGAAAGTGAGAGAAATGCCTCAATAGCCAATCAATGACTTTCATTTTCCAATTAAATGCTGATCTGTGCAGGAATCCGTCAAAGAGGCAGGACTTCTCTGTGAGGACTATGACCTTTATTGACCCTGCTTGCAAAATGGATTTTTGGGAATGACAATATAGGATGAACATTGGTTGGGATAGATATCAGAAAGACGTCAGGCATATTTTTAGGTAGAACGCGCAAATCCACCCAGGAATGGTGTTGTATCTTTATTTTTATCCACAAATCAATGTAATGAAAACATAATTCAGGCTAGGTTTCTAAACATTTTTAGATGTGTATATATATTTATATATATACTATACACAGTATACATATTGTATTTTATGAAAATATCTAAAGAAAAAACAATTTTTATTTATCATTCAAGCTTCCTAAAATTCTACAATGCTAAAACAAATGTCTGTGCCATCAATGGGTGGTGTTTGTGCTCTTTCCTAATTTCTTCTTTATTTACCAAACACATCTTACAATAGTCACCGTAGGCAGTGTGTTAGAGTGTGTTTAGATTGACTTGATGGCAGATAGACACAGACACATGCTTACACAACAAACACACATCTCCTAACTGGTGGAACGGAATACAACATATAATATATTCTCTGCCAGAAAAAAAAAAAAGGAATACATTTGCCGCCTTACTGTCCATTACAGACACGTATCTGCTCTGTACATGTATCCTAGACTCATTTATTCAGCCGGTGGTCTAACCAGGGTGTACATTACAAGGGCCATGTAGCAGTAACCCAGATGGCAGAATGGGCTGATTGTGATTTATGTACCAAAGGTGAATGCATTACTGTGGGCTTCTGGAGTCAGTGCCAATTCCAGGCAGGCATTATCACACATTTTTCACACACAAACACACAGACCCACACAAATCATAAAAACACAAAAACAAAAGCTTACCTACGGGGAAAACTTTGTTATTTGTGATGTTTGTTCATACAGTGAAACTCCTTTATTTTTCTCTGTCACTTTGTTTCTCCCCTTTGTCTACCCCTCTTTGTCATACACACACATACACACAAATGCAGCCCTCCTGAAAAATCGTTTAGATGAAACAGTCCAGCATTGTGAGACATTGATTACCGTTTACCAAGCTGGAGCATAAATGTAGTGTGTAAAGGGGAGATGGCTTGTATAGACATAGAGAGAAAGAAAGAGAAAAAAAAGAGAGAGAGTGGGAAAGAAAAGGCTGATAGATGATAGTGCTGGGGCAGTAAAGATGACAGATACAGGGGTAAACCAGGGAATATTTATGGCTTACAGAGAGGGGACCGATTAGGCCAACTAATTGATCTGGACCTGCAGTTAGGTGCCTGGTTCACCCGCAGCCAGCTTAGTGTGCACACGACCTCACTCAAACACACACATTTTCACAGTCACACTCCTGACCGCTCACACCTGCTGTCTTGTCGCCGGTCAGGGACGGTCAGCCCTTAGTCACTTCATTACCCCCCCGGGCAGGGACTGCATCAGCCGTATTAGCTCTTGAGCTCTGTGATGGAATCACTATAGGTAGGAGGAGATGGAGAGCTGAGGGCTGTGAACAGGCCCCATGGTTGATTTTCCAGTCCTGTTTGCACACAATTTCTAGGTGAGGGTTACAGGCAACACTTTGATCCGACAATTCCGAGGACTGTGGCTTTGCTGAGGAAACTCAAATACTTTTTTGATGCTTTGATGAAAAGGGCTACAATTTTGTATCTTTTCATTGTTGCAGCGGTGTTAAAATGATGTTGTTGTGATACTGTGTTAGATCAAACTAGATCAAACTATTGTTAAAAACACCATCATGTTTCTGCATCATTCAATTTGAAAAGGTTTAACAACTTAAAAAATAAGCTTATGTTTGCTTTTTTGCCAAGAGAAGAACACTCCTTCTATCATGAATCTATACTAAATATGAAGCTACAGCCAGAAGGTTAGCCAATTAGCTTAGCTAATTAGCTTAGCCTCTAGCGTAAACACTAGAAGCGGGAACTTTAAACATTATTATATAATCATTTATTTGTCTCTTCATACATTGTTTTAATCATGAAAACATTGAGGACCTTGACTTGTAGATTTAAAGGTTACAAGAACTGTAGTCCTGTCATTTCCAAACCGACAAAATGCTGAGCAACAAGAGGAGAAAATGAACACTAACAAGATTCAGACAGCTGCTGAGTCCATCTGTCCTTATGATGATGCAGTCAAATCTGTTGATGTGGCATTGATCGCTTCAGCCATCTGAAGCCAAATAATCATTACTGAATGGAGAGTTCAAACACAAATCTAAAAAAATAGCTTTCAAGTGTACAATAAATCCGATATATCCCAGGGACCTTGGTTCAGTGAACAAAAGTAGGTAATTGTAGACATACAAATCCAATTGCTGAGATATGAAAATAGATATGTATCATAGTGTACTGTACTGCACTGAAATAAACAAATGCAGTATATTTAGAACGGTGATATTCAGCATCTTGACGGCATCATGATTTGTTGTGTTTTTCTAAGGATTGTCAGGGATTGAAGATCAGAGGGGAAACATCATTTATGTTATTAAGGGTGTTTTAAACCACAATTGATCCTTTTGTACCTATTCCTCGGAGTCTTGAACACTTGCACCTAGCTGAAAATATCAAGGTTTGCATTTAGCCAGAATGATAAGGCCAATCTGATTGCAATAAACAACATAACTCACATGAATTACAGTACACAGTAACAGTGGTAAAAGTAAGGTATTTCATGTTCAGTTGTCTCCTAGTGTGCCTTTGTCTTCCTACCTAACATGCATGATTTCCTGGAGGCAGGTTTCCATCTCTAGTGATGTGTTCTAGGTAGTCAATCTGCTTTCTGTAGCTGGTCTGCAGGTCTAGGTGTATGCCTCTTGCACTGGAGTGGGAAGAACAGCTGCTTTGTAAACAGGCAGTTCTTCACCTGGATGTCACGGTTCACAAAGACTCTTCCTCGGAGTCTGGCATAACCCCACTGGCAGAGCTTATGCGGTGGTGTATTTCTGAATCAGTGTCGGCTTTGGAGGGATGAAGGCTGCCAAGGTAGGGAAAGTCATCCACATTTTTTTTAAGGCTGAAATATTTGCAGTGGGTTGATTTGCACAAACACAGTGTTTCACCACACACGTGCATGCTCACACTCGCGTATGCAGACATTTGCGTGCAGACATGAGGTTTTTTGTTTTGTTTGTAGGGATTAAAATGAACAAAGGATAAAAGGTGATGTAAAGAAGAAAACGTTATTTTATTGTTTCTTTACGCTTCTCAGATGTATGCATGTAACACAGTGGGAGAGAGAGGCTTTGGGTATTTTTAATAAGTAAACAATCTAACTCAATAGTAGTTAATTTCATCCCCTGCTTGGCAAGTGACTGTGATGCCAGTAAATATGAGTTTCATTTAGTTTGACAGGGGAAGCTCATGTTTTTCAGCTCTTGTCTCATATCCGATTATCTACTGGCAGTATATGGTGACATTTTTGCAGACTGAAGATGCTCATTGAAAATGAGTGTCCCTGAAATGAGATTTATGATGGGCTGTCAGTTTCAAAGACCTACAGAGTGACTCAGGTACAGCCATGATAGAAAAGAACGATTTGTTTTTGTCTTTTTATCTTAATGTTTTCTATTTGAGCGTTTTGTTGAAATTCATATACAAAATACTTAGATCAGGAAACCCCAGTGATGGGTTTCCACCAGCAGCCCCTGTTACCTGCCATAGTTTAAATGCATGCATGTTAGTTTGATTAGAGACTACAGTAGGATCTGAATATCAGTCCATCTGTTAACTGGCATCGTGTCAAGGGTACTTTCCAGCCTTCTGTACAAACTACGCTGCGACAGGCTCCAGCACCCTGGGACCCTGAGTAGGAATAAATGGATAAGACCATGGATGATTAAACAAACGTCAATACAGAATTTGTCTTTATATATATTTTTGACTCCAGTGCTTTTCATTCAGTTTCTGGTTATGCAGCCTAGCAACAGACAGTTGGCTCCTGTGAGCGCCTTATTCAGGTTAGTTTGTCTTTGTCGTCCTCTGTCTGTCTCCCTCTTGCTTTTTCTAACTCTGGCAGGACTTTAATGTTGTGGCTGATGAATATTTCTAGTATAATGATGTTTGGTGTGTTACATGAAATTGATTGCATTAAAATAGTAATATTGTCTGATTTTTAAGAGGGTCCAGTATTTACTACATGTTCAAAAATGAACTCATAATGTTGATGTACAGTGAGTTTATATATTGATATATGCACTCTTTACAGCAAAGGCTGATTTGTATAAATGTCATAATTGCTTTATTCTGTAGACTGCACATGTAGCTCTTTTCGTCTTCTCAGCTTTTAAAATGGGAGATGAATAATATTGGAAACATTATAATATGTATTTGCATAATGCTATACTGTAGAACATTGAGTTACGTTATTAAATGTACTCTTGCACTGTTATAATCTATAAACATTGTATTATATCATTGTACTGATAGAGAACATGGGATGTGCTTGAGAAGTGGCAGCTTTAAGAAATGTGTCAGTAGTCTGCATGGGTATCACTTTCTCCAGGCAAAGCAATAACTCTTTAAAGCCCTTTCAGGGAATCCCTGGGAGAGGAACTAAGTTGTTTTCCAATGTGATGCTGTTGGCACCTTGCAGAGGCATAATAGAAAAAGCCATCCTTTAATAATTGTCAAAGTTATGCTGAGCCATTGGAGCAAATGTCTGTCAGTCATGAACAAATGAACATGTTGTAAAAAGTATGATGTGATACAAAGATGTGCAGGGAAGCTTCCCTCTGTGGAAAAGAGGCAGATGATTGAATAGTTGAGGTTTGAGTACATGGCATGGTTTTATAAAATACTCCTCAATGTTCTCCCCTTTTTCTGCCACCCACTAGCTCACATTCACAAACAGCAACACATATCTACATTCTAAAGTGTTCATGTGTTTGCTGAATTATGTATGCACCCTGAGGGATAGTTGTACAGTCTTACTAACGGTATTAGCTTTTGCTGGGCAAAGCCTGCACACACTCAAATAACTTGCAAAAAAAACTCACACGCAACAACATGCTCACAGATCAGTGCAGCATGCATGTCTACACAGCAATACATCATAAACATTTAGATTATTACAGTTTGCCTTCCTGCTCAAACTTTCAAAAGCTTCTTCCCTTGTGAGAACATTTCCTACTTGGGAACATTTTAGGAACTTTAGTAGAACCAATTAAAACTGTAAACAGACTTAGCTTTAAATAAACACCATTTTCTGCAGCTTGAAAGCATACATTTGTAAAACAAATTTCCAAGGTCCCACTCGTAATATAAAAATGTTTTGATAAAAAGGTGAAAATGAATTGACACCTTTGCTCTGCTGCAGCCCTTAGGCCACTCTGTGCGATGGTACCAGCATGCACTGGGGTCAGTCTACTTGAGTTATCACCCTACATCACAGATTAAGGTCAGGAATCCATCAATTGAGCTGTCTGTGCTGGACAACAAAGCCTTGAGCTCAACATCTCAGACAGATAACTGATAATGCTGAGTTATAACTCATTTTTCCTTTCAATAGGAAAAGCATAATCTCCACAATACCTCGTAATGGAAGAGAATTCAATAATATCCCCCAGACATATACCCAAGAGGGTTTTGAAGAAAAGCTGTTTTGTTGAGGAGTCGTGAAACTTTGCCATAATCCTCATGGCTCCCTTGGAAGCAGACAATGAAAAACTCAAATAATACTTATTCAATGCTCAATGCTCATACTGTGCTGTGAACATTTGGTGATTATGTGAAAATCAATGCTACAAGAGCTGGCCAAAATGTCACCAAATTAAAATAAAACTCATATAAATGTTTGTGTAATGTGGAGCATTTTGCCATTTGTTTACCACTTGGGACTCTGAGATTATATATTGTGAACACTAGTTTGGAAATTCAGTCAAAGATTTCAAGCTGAATGGTTACATTACATTTAGCTGACGCTTTTATCCAAAGCGACTTACAATAAGTACATTCGACCAGGAAGACACAACCTTGAAGAAAACAGAATCATATAAGTACATCAGGCTTCATAGAGCCAAACATTTCAAGTGCTACTCAACTGACTATAAATAAGCCAGTCCTTTATTAGTATATAAGTGCTCTGTTGAAGTTAGCGCTGAGCTTCAGTCTGCAATGTTCAAAACAACAGATAAAGCCAGAAATCTAGGTGTAGTCATGGACTCTGACCTGAGTTTCAACAGTCACATTAAAACAGTTACTAAATCAGCCTACTATCACCTAAAGAATATATCTAGGATTAAAAGACTAATGTCACAGCAGGATTTGGAAAAACTTGTCCATGCTTTTATCTTCAGTAGACTCGACTACTGCAATGGTGTCTTCACAGGTCTCACTAACAAATCTATTAGGAAGCTGCAGCTGATTCAGAACGCCGCTGCTCGAGTCCTCACTAACACTAAGAAAGTGGATCACATCACTCCTGTTCTGAAGTCTTTACACTGGCTTCCTGTGTGTCAAAGAATATATTTCAAAAATACTGCTGCTGGTTTATAAAGCACTGAATGGTTTAGGCCCAAAATACATTTCTGACCTCCTGCTAAATTATGAACCATCCAGATCTCTCAGGTCTTCAGGGACTGGTCAGCTTTCTGTCCCCAGAGTCAGAACTAAACATGGTAAAGCAGCGTTCAGTTATTATGCTCCAAATATCTGGAACAAACTCCCAGAAACCTGCCGGTCCGCTGCAACTCTGACTACTTTTAAATCCAGGCTGAAAACTTTTCTTTTTGTCGCTGCTTTTAATTGAACTATTCATATCTTAGACTGCACTGTAACTTGTATCCATGTATTTTTTCTTTTAATGTTTAATTGAACTATTCATATCTTAGACTGCACTGTAACTTTTATTGTAAAGCACTTTGAATTGCCTTGTGTTGAAAAGTGCTATATAAATAAACTTGCCTTGCCTTGCCTTGTTAGCAGTTCTTTGTTAGTAATTCTATCGCTCGAAGTGGAGTCGAAAGAGATGAGTTTTCAGTCTGCGCCGGAAGATGTGCAGGCTTTCTGCTGTCCTGATTTCAATGGGGAGCTCATTCCACCATTTTGGAGCCAGGATAGCAAACCCACATGTTTTTGCTGATGGAAACTTGGGTCCCCTTTGCAGTGAGTGTGCAGCGAGTCGTTTGGTTGATGCAGAGCGGAGTGCACATGCTGGGGTGTACGGTTTAACCATGTCCTAGATGTAGGAAGGGCCAGATCCATTCGCAGCATGGTACGCAAGTACCAGTGTCTTGAAGTGGATTCTAGCAGTTACCGGAAGCCAGTGAAGGGAGCGGAGGAGCGGCGTGGTGTGGGAGAATTTAGGAAGGTTGAAGACCAGACGAGCCGCTGCATTCTGGATGAGCTGCAGAGGTCGGATGGCACATGCAGGTAGACCAGCCAGGAGGGAGTTGCAGTAGTCTAGGTGTGAGGTGACGAGAGCCTGGACCAGAACCTGCGTTGTTTTCTGGGTCAGCTGGGGACGTATCCTCCTGATGTTGTAAAGCGTGTATCTGCAGCAGCGATGTTTGCAGTGAAGGACAGTTTGTTATCTAGGATCACACCCAGATTCCTTGCAGTCTGAGTCGGGGAAACAACAGAGGTGCCGATGTTGATTGTTAGGTCAAGAGTGGGACAATCTTTTCCCGGAAGGAAAAGCAGTTCAGTCTTGTCAAGGTTGAGCTTGAGGTGATGAGCAGACATCCACTGAGAGATGTCAGCTAGACAAGCAGAGATGCGTGCGACGACCTGGGTCTCTGAGCGGGGAAAGGACAGAATTAATTGGGTGTCGTCAGCGTAGCAGTGGTATGAAAAACCATGCGGTCTAATGACCGATCCGAGCGGGTTTGTGTACAACGAGAAGAGGAGGGGACCAAGAACAGAGCCCTGAGGGACCCCTCTAGTTAATTGACAAGGGTCGGACTCTGACCCTCTCCAAGTTACCCTGTAGGTGCGGTCTTTGAGGTATGAGGTGAGGAGGGAAAGTGCAGAGCCTGAAACTCCAAGTTTTTGGAGAGTGCGAAGGAGGATCTGATGCGTGTCGGATCCAGAAGGTTGTTCTGATGGAGATAACAGGAGAGTTGTTTAAAGACGGCGCGTTCAAGTGTTTTAGACAGGAACGGGAGGCGAGAAACAGGCCTGTAGTTTATAACATCAAACGGGTTGAGAGTGGGTTTCTTTAGGAGAGGGTTTACTCTTGCCTCCTTGAGACTGTTTGGAAAGTGACCAGAAGTTAGAGAAGTGTTGATGAAATGGGTGAGAAACGGTAGAATATCAGGAGCGATAGTCTGAAGGAGGTTTGAAGGGATAGGGTCCAGAGGACAGGTGGTAGGACGGGCAGAAGTAATGAGGGTAAGAACCTCATTTGGAGAGAGAGGGGAAAAGGATGTTAGTATGTGGGTGAAGGGAGGGTCTGGTGACCCAGCGGTGAGTAAAGGTGAGTCAGAAAAAGAAGAGCGAATATCAACCTTTTTTTCAAAGTGGTTAACAAAGTCGCTTGACAGAAGGGAGGAGGGGGAATGTGCTTTGGGGGGGTCCAAGAGGGTGGAAAAGATTGAAAATAGTTTTTTGGGATTGGAATAGGAAGATTGGATCTTATCTTGAAAGAAAGTGCTTTTTGCCTGAGAGATCGAAGCAGAGAAAGAGGAGAGGAGAGCCTGATAGGTTAGGAGGTCGTCATGCTGCCCGAAGGATGGTCCTATTAGCACGCAGTGCGTCATTTCACCAGGGAGCAGGAGGGGACTGACGAGGCTGCCTAGATGTGAGAGGACAGAGAGAGTCCAGAGAGGATGAGAGAGTAGAGAGGAGAGTTTCTGCAGCAGAGTTTGGAGGTAGGAGTTGGAACGAGTCCGAGGAAGGGAGGGCTGAGAGCACCTATGATGCAAAGGTAGAGGGGGAGAGGGAACGAAGGTTACGGCGGACAGGTGCAGGATGAGAAGAGATTAGTTTGTTATGTTTGGAAAGAGGTAGAGAGAATGAAATGAAGAAGTGATCGGATGTGTGAAGCGGGTTTACAGAGAGGTTAGAAGCAGTGCAGTTCCTTGAGAATATGAGATCAAGGACATTGCCAGCTTTATGAGTTGGTGGGGATGGAGACAGTGAGAAAGCAAAGGTGGTTAAAAGAGATGTTAGTTCAGCTATCTTCCCTGTCTGGAGGTTGAAGTCTCCGAGAAGTACAGCGGGAGGGCCAGTTTCAGGGATGTCTGAGAGGAGATTATCTAATTCCTCCAGGAAGTCCCCCAAGGCGCCTGGTGGACGGTAGAGAACAACAATGGTTAATTGTATAGGAATAGGATGGGTTACTGTGACGGCATGGAATTCAAAGGTGGAAGGAGTGAAGTTAGGTAGCTTGAAGAGGGAAAAGCTCCATTTGGGAGAGAGCAGGAGACCAGTGCCACCTCCTATGCCAGTGGGTCTGGGTGTATAGGAGAAGGAATATGCTGTGGAGAGAGCTGCTGGGGTGGATGTGTTGGATGGTGTAATCCACGTCTCAGTGAGAGCAAGGAAATCCAGGGACTGCAGGGAGGCTTAGCCAGATATGAAGTCAGCCTTAGGAACAGCTGACTGGCAGTTCCACAGGCCACCTGAAACTAGCTGTTGGATATCAGTGGAGCATGTGGGATAGACAAGAGCAGGGCGGTTATATCGATTAGGAGATACACAGGGCCAGTGATAATTGCGAGAAGACACATGAACAGGAATGGAGAAAATACACATGATTATAGCATGAGGGGCTAGAAAACTAAAGAAAATAAAACACCAATGATACTTAGCGCAATCAGAGTAGGATTTGCCTCCTCTTTGCCACCCTCGTGACTCCCGCAGGACTCCAATGTCTTTGTCAGTCTTCGTCTGTCTGACGCTCCAGGAAAGAGCTACCTCAAATGGACGCCTGATTGCTGAGTTCTCACAGCTGTGGGGCCAGGTCCCTTTAATTAGTTAACTCTCTACAGCTGATGGGCGACAGAAGAGTGTCCCTGCCTATTGTAATGCAGGGTTGAGACGCGTGACCCACTGAGACCTGTGTAACAGGTTCAGTTGAGCAGATCTGAGATTTATGAATGGTCATCCCATTTGATTGGAATTGTGTCCATGTTCTATTATCAAACTACATGGATTATAAAATGAGGTTTTCCTACTGCCGGCTGTCTTTTGCACTCAGTCCAGCTCTGTGTGCTATTGCTTTATAATCATTTTCAAATGTCTTCTTCTGTCTGCATCCGTGGGTTTACAGTGGCTCTGTTAGAATACCATCCTTAAATCAAGCAGGCAAGTTTGATTATAATATTTAGAATCATTTTATTGTGTGCTTGGGTTTCCTACGTTTTCTTACCAGAGTCTAAAGGCACTCAGGTTAGTGGAAAGAGCATGCCGGGAAGCCTCCAATAGCTTTTTCTTTCTTATAAAATGGATGATGGAGGTTGTTTGTGCTTCTATTTTGTTGTTGTCGTGCTTTTGGTCTCTTGCAACAACCTGCAACATTTCCACCAGCCTCAGCTCTGCTCTCGGACCATCATTCGTCTGCTTAATGACTATGGAGGTGCCATGTTGAGTCATAGTGATGACATATTAAGGTTTATTCCACTGTCCAATTTAAGCCCTGGTGAAAGAGCATGGCCCATCATTTCTAGATCTACTTAACCACTGCAGGTTTTCCTCCTCCTGACTTTCCCAACTAAAAATGTAAAGGTCTAACCAGCTTGTGTATGCTTTCTGGAAATGTCATATAACTCTTCACACACAACTTTTCAATAAAAATAAAAGCCAATAAAACCACATTTCCAACATATTTATTCAATTCAATTCAATTCAAAACCTTTATTTATACAGATAAAACCCATTGAGATCATAGACCTCTTTTACAATGGTGACCTGCTTCAATTAGTTCCAAACATTAATACAAACAAATCAAATATTTATAATTTAATTATTGACTAAGTATGTCCTAAATATCCACAGGATCATATTTTTCTTTTTGAGAAATTCCGTATTTGCATCTTTTTAATTTAGAATTGAACTCTAGAAAAAAACGTAATTCAATGAAATTGGGTCTTATGTTTTATGTTGTAATTTATCTATCATCATCAGTCATGCTGTCCTTATGATCTACTATAGAGAATCATTTGAGAAATGCCTGCCTTTTCTTCTAATCACACACATCTTCATCAAAAAACATGCAAACAGTATAATATTATGCACTTAACAAGTGTCAGTAGAGCATGTCAATACAATGTCATGAGTTCAACTCATCATAGTACAGGTTTGATCTCTATCTGAACTCTTTAATGTTCTTTATAAGCGGTATTACAATAAGCAACCAGTTGAAGTTAATTTAAACAGACAATATGCTGCACTAGTCTTGTTTGATCAATTCAATCAAACATCTTAAACATCTTATTATTCACTATATCTTATTATTATATCTTATATATATTTTTCACTTATCTTATTATTCACTATAAACAAATATTATAATATTGTTATTATTTACATATACTAATTTGTTCAAAAATGAAGAATGAAGAGAGGCAATGCAGTAGAAGGAGAAGGGGATAACTTGGATGGAGAGAAAGACTGTGTGTTTGCTGTGGTGGTTTGTTAGAGTGCTTAATATATTCCTAATCTCCCCATTACTGCCTGCTTTGGGACTTTCCGCGGTGTGAGAAAAAAAGGATTCTTAGAACCCAATTTTCAATTGAAAGAACATTTCACATTGTAATTATACAAAACTAACACTAGCTGCTCTGTTAGTCATTCACAGGAACACTTGATTTTTTCATTTCCTGTACTTTGTCTCACCTTGTCTTTTTTAATGTGCATACATGAACAAAAAGAGAAGGAAAACATGTTTTACATTTCAACAATCCAAACCATGATAATGTGTTTTGTACTCATTATAAATACATGATGGGTGATGGTTTGTAATCAGGGTTGCCAACATCGCAGGTTGTCTTTTCCTGTGCAGCTTAAATCCTGCAGGAAAACGAAAATACATTGTGAGCCTCAAGGTCACATTTTTCTTATCTGTTCAACTGTACCCGTATTCTTAGAAGCTGTAAAAGTAACCCAGAGAGGCCGAAAAGACTGACAACAATATCAGATTGGATCATTTGCTGTATGACATCCTCAAGAGCATGTTCCTTCCCAGATTTGCAATGCTCCAAAAAAGAAAATCTCTCAGAGGCTCCGCCAACAAAGTTAGTAAGGTTACAAAGCAGATCTGCCAAGACGGTTTGGAAAGCTCCCTCTCCAGTGGGCTGAGACTCTTTTCACAGAGTAGTGTTGACTAGACTCTAAAACATGGATAAGTTGAGCTTTTAGATGAAGATTCATGGCAGTCTCATTTGAAATATCTTTGAACAGTTCCCATGGTTCTGTCATATTGAGCGGAAATGTACTCCCCCTAACAACAGAGGCTCAGTAGTCTCCAGTACTACACGTAATATATTTACATAAAGAACACCAGTTATCTGCAAAGCTGTGTAGTTAATACACTAAAGAAGGACGTGTGTGTCATACCCTCAAATGGCCTCTTGAACTGGATGGTGGTCTGCTGGAAATTAGAGAAGTGACTGACTGACACAATCTTACCGCAGCGGTGCCCGCGACCATAGCAGTTGAATCTTAATTGCAACACAGCAGTGCAATCTGCAATGTTGTGCACAGTGCATGTATTTATATTGCTACATGAGTGCTCATTTAACAAAATTGTGGGAGACCACGTTCACATACAAATGAGCAAGTGCATATGCCTTAGACAGCACCAGTGATTATGACTGCGCTGGCTTAATTCACTGAACATCCACGAGAAATTATAAGCTTCATTGGGCTATGTGGTACAAGTGTTTGGGCGTTTTTATGTATTGTTTACACATTGCTGAATATGGTGTACTCACATTATCTGTCTCAGGGAATTTATGATATGAAGATGTCACATCTGTTTTTAATGGTGCACAGCTGCATGCACACATATCAGTAATCCCGGGACACGCTGGGATTTGTACTGATGATACACATCTTTGTAAAGATTAAACCACCATGTGTGAGTGTGTGTGTGTGTGTGTGTGTGTGTACGTCATGCGCACTGGAGTTACTATAGTTCTGAGCCTGTGTCTCCTCTTTGTTTCTGCGGCATAATGGGCTTTGTAAGATAATACCCAAGAGACATAACAATACTCCTGAGCTAGGGGATTGTGAAGCCGTCCCAGTTTGCAGCGCCGCTTTGGCTCCGAGCTTCATCTATGATTGGAAAACCAGCAAAACCTGGATTTACCGGCAAATGATATTAATCGCTGCCGTGGTCCTCTTCCTCTTTATCATCTCCTCTCTTTTCAATCACTAAGCTCTCAGTTTCAAAGCTTTTTTCTCTCTACATCCTAATTCACTCCTACAGAGATTCTCAAGGTCAAAAAGGTTATTTTTTCATTATTGCAGCGAGAAAGAAACACCTTGACAGGATGCAGTTATATTCAATCAGGTTATTCTTGTAAAGTCATTGATATAAAAATGTACTTTAATTAATTGAAAAATAATATTAAATATTGCTCAAAGCTATAAAAACACATTTCATATTTGAGTTTGACGTTGAATAGCTTTTCTGTAAAAAAAATGACCTGTAGACAGGGCCGCCCCTCCCTACAGGCAGATCGCGCAGACTGCGTGGGGCCTCATCTTGCGGAGGGAGCCTCAACTGAGCCGCAACTGAGCCTCAACTATGCGCTTATGCGGCACAATCAGTGTGGTTTCGCCGCTGCGAGGCTCCACTAGCACTAGTAAATATAACACTGGAATAACTGTGGCTCAAATTATAAATTGAAAGTGCTGTGTTGACGCTGTACTGGATATTGCTTTGGTGTTGCACTTTAGAAGACATTGAAATAGACAGCATAACTATTTTTTGTGAGGGATTCATTGTTTATTAGAGATCTATTGAGTGAGAAGGGTTATTGCACTGTAACTCTACAGTACCTGGGTATTTATTGCCCTATAGCTGGTGCCTCTGGAAGGCCAGTAATATAACTGATAAACAGGGCAATTATGCTCGGAGCTCCTTAAACCTGTATTGATAAGAACATTTGGCCTTTATTTCTCATGACAGGTTATAGTTAAGCGTACCCCCAATCTTCCAGCAGCTAGCCAGTCACTTCCTCAGCCAGTCAGTTTGCTTATCCAGCCAATAAGAACATTGAAGAGGAAGACATATCTGAGATAACAAACTAGCACGTCAGTCTATTAGCTGTCCAGCTCACTTTTTCGTTTAGATGTATCAAGTGTTTTCAACTATGCAGTCTAGCAAACTAGTTTGTCCATCGGTTTGGTTTAGACAATTTACTTTCAGCTTTAAAACCTATGAGGTCATTATAAGCAAAACCTGTTCAATTGCTGCATCTAATCTGTTTACATTTGTTTAGTAATTAGAAAAGCAGGAAAAAACAACCTTGTTGAGTATCATAGGCTCTTTGCATGATATTATCATGATTGGAAACAACACTTGACTGTAGAACTACGATTGACAGCAGACAGCACACATTAACTTGTTGTTTTTAATAGAGGAAATGGCTTTCTAGCTTCTAAAAATTGTAATTGTGGTTAGGAAATATGAGATGCCTTTAATGAAATGTTAAAAAACATATGCTCTTTGTTATTTGAATTAGAAATGCTCCCCTCCTCCATGAATACACTGGATTCAAAATGGTATTGGCCATCTACTCTGTCCCACACTTCAAAGAGTACATGTGTCTGAATCGGTTCCCAAGCTCAAGCTCTAGAGTGAAGCAGCCTCATGTTTTGCCTATTATCCCACATACACCTATTTTGTACTTGTTACCAGTGGGGTTGTGATTTGACAGACAGGTTCTATCTATATGAGTCTTTGCTCTCCTACCTGCATACTTATGGAGGATTATCTGTCATTGCAGGCTTAATATAAAGTCTCAGTAATGGATTCTCCACTCTGTATTTCTGTTGGTGTTTTGTGAAAATGTGTGAGGCAAAAACAATGAAACCCTCTGTGAGTGTGAGTGTGTGTGCATAGGTCTTTGTGATGCATGAGGTTTAGTGTCCACAGCAAGTGGTTTGTCAGTCTGAATGACAACTGTGCATGCACCTGTCATCGTCCTTTGAATATGCTCAACATTGCTAGCATGAGAGAACCCCCAGAGTTACTTGGGGTCATTTGTATTTGTTTGTGTGTAGGACCATGCATCCATATTAGCACATTTCCCCAGCCTTTCTGCCTTTTATCCGATATATCACTCTGGTTTGCACAGACTTGAATGTGCTGCTGTAGCAAGGTGCACACTACAGAGGTGGACATGTAACATATTAAAGGTCCTCTAAATGATCACCACAACAGATGGTTAAATGCATCTCCCCTATAAGCAGTGTTGTGCTAGTTACTGAAAACCAGTAACTAGTTACCATTACTAGTTACTGCATTTCAAA
Organism: Gymnodraco acuticeps; assembly: GCF_902827175.1. NCBI lineage: Eukaryota > Metazoa > Chordata > Actinopteri > Perciformes > Bathydraconidae > Gymnodraco > Gymnodraco acuticeps. The sequence goes on along the minus strand of NW_022990187.1, from coordinate 4,590 downwards.
AGTAACTCAGTTACTTTACTAGTTACTTACACCCAAAAGTAATGCGTTATTGTGAAAAGTAACGTTTTAGTTACTTTGAAAAAGGGCTCCCATTAATGCCCTTATAGCCTTCATTTCAGTACTGTTATTGGAGAATAATAAAATCTGTTGATCAACTTGACATGCATTATATGCAATCTGGATTGCATTGATATTAGCTGGCTTTCCATTTTTGTATATTCTTTCTCCAGGTAGTTGAAAAAAGTTTTCCGTCCCATATGCCGTGTGCCGCCCGGACATGCTATCATGCTAACTAGCTCCCTGAAAGCGGGTGACTTCACTGTAGCAATAGCCTGCATGTGTTCTACAACATACCGTGCAATGGCTTTATCGACTTTTCCCTGGCCAGCAGTCCCTTGGTTAAAATCCAGCCGCTGTTGCTTAGGTGGAGGTGGAGTGGCGTCGGCTGAGTCTCTGTGGTCTTAGCTACTAGCTTCGTCCCAGCATGTTGTTTTTGCATTTGTTTTAAGAGATTTGAATTACTGGTTTGGGCAGTAGATAGGATCTTTGACCCGCCAAGACACAACTTACATTTAACTAAAACGTTCTTTTCTTTGTGCTCGACAAAAGTGAAATAGTATAATATCTCCAGGTGGAGAAACTAGACTTGAGCTCCTCCGCCGCCGCCATGATAGTCTTGTTAGTAAACAACACAAACACGCCCACAGCCCGTCTCCGCATGTGACACAGGAAGTATCTAAGTACATTTACTCAAGTACTGTACTTAAGTACAGTTCTCATCTCTGTTCGCCTGGCTGTTGACTATATAAAAAAACTAACGCTGTAACGGAGTAACGCACCATGTAGTAACGGTAACTGAGTTACTGAATTTAAAAAGTAATGCGTTAGAGTACTGGTTACTGCCCAAAATAACGGCGTTACAGTAACGCGTTACTTGTAACATGTTAGTCCCAACACTGCCTATAAGGAATCCGTTTTGCAGCTATAGGGTGAAAAGGAAGTTATCAGCAGCAGTGAGATGGAGGAACTCTCCCCTTCTTCGTTCTGGTCATGTTTCAACATAAGAGATGGGTGTGGTAGATGGGGAGAAAAGCGGCCTGATGGAAAAGAGAGTAAGGGTTTGTGAAATGACAAAGTGGAGTGCACAGTAAATGTCAACTGCAGGCTGCTATAGCTGCAGCGGATTAGCGGAAGACAATTTTGAACCACCACAGTAAACAGTCCTGTCCATGGAGAGATTGATCATGTTGATTTTGAGGATAATCTGTTGGGGCCATGTGGAAGTGCTAGTGCCGCATGATGTCAATCTAGGTGGTGCATTTATAGTGTAACAATGCTGGTATACTACTGGTACTTGCATTGTTGTGGTAGATCTAAGAAACATATTCAATTATTTCATTTTACTGCAGTGTAGTTTTTAACAGACCCAATAACCTTTCAATTCAAAGCACATTTTTTCTTTTTTAATTAGTGTTATAAACCTATAGGCTGATACAAGCTACATTACATCTATTGTATATTTAATGAGCGCCTTACAAATACACTTTATATTTAACCTTATTTCAGTTACATTGTTCTTCCCTCCAAACACATTTACATTCATTCAAGTGTGTGCTTTTTGTTTGAAGAGCAAACTCTGATCTTCAAATCGATGAATAGCATGTTTGTTTTTTAGTTTGCACCTCTGGGTAAAAAGAGGAATTATACACAAGCATGTTATGAACAAAAGATAGGAGCGCTTTCTTTCAAGCAGAGGAATCAACCTTACATTTGTGCAGATACAACTGTCCTTCAACATGAATAATACAATTTGTCTGATTCATGTTGGAGGACAGTTTCATATTGTTATATGATCAAACCCAAACAAAACCTTGTAAATGCAGAACCCTCACACATTTATTTCAGGGAACGGAAAACTTTGAGAAAAAGGATCAACAAAAGATTATGCAAACGAGCTACAGGGACTTTTGAAGCTCAAGGCGGGACTTTGAGTTTTATGACCTGGATATCAGAGACGCTGGAAGTCTTGAAATACTTCAAGCAGCAGATCTTTACCATGGGATGGAAAAAAACATATTTTCTTTGCAACCACCAGAAAGACATACATCTAATGACCTTAATGCAGATATACCTATTCCATCTCTCATGTTTTTTGAACAACGCAGATACAGTGTTTATGTACAATACATATATCAGGCAGTGGCGAACCGTCAGGGCCTTCAAGGTATTCAGAGAATACCCTGGAACACTCTGTGGGGGGGGTGTGTGTATACAGAAGGTCCAGTTGTGATAGACACGGTTCACCACTGATATCAGGCAACATTATCTGTCTTCCACAGGCGATCTCTCCTACACATTTCCTGTTTCTCGTGCGCTGGCAGTGAGAACCTTTATAAATCATTGGTTGTTAATGGGACATTGACTATTCCAGTCACAGCAGGTGTGAGGGGAGGGGGCAGCTTGGAGTCCCAGGGGGACTCAGACCTGTGGCAGATCCATTATTCATGGTTCACCATGGGCTTGTAGCGAACACTGACACCCGACCTGCCTAAATCAAACTGGGCCAGTGAGTTTAATGCCCCTTGGGAAATGCAAGGGTCAGGTAAAGGTGGGGGTGGGAGGGTGCAGGGGTGTATTGGAGGTGGCTGTGAGGGTCAGATCAGAAAGGAAAGAAAGGAGGGGGTGAAGAGGAAAAAAGGGAATGGCCCCCTCTTTTTACTCCACTGGCTCTTGCTTGAAAGCTGTCAGCACTGTAGCTGCTACACATACCCCTCTCCTTTGTAGCTGACCCTTCCTTTCTGTCTTTTTGACAACACTGATGTTTTTTTAAATTTCACATTCTGATGCCACAATAAAGGCTCATGCCACTGTTCCACACTAAAATACACAATACGTTCTCATCAGATCACCCTGTATAACAACTTTGGCCTAGTGCTTAAAAACTCCACATTGATATGCACTTTGTAATTCTATTTAATAATTTAATAGGAAAACCCTATCAACCAAAAATGTTTCGATATTCTATTTGTTCTCATCTAAATTCTGAAATATGTAATGCGCACTCTGCAGACACAGTGCATGCATTGTGTTTGCACATTACTGACGTGGTTTAAATCAACCGTCTGTCTTCTTGTTTGAATCAAAAATGTCTCATTCTCAGTTAGACCTGAATGAAATTGGAAGTAACACGATACAGTGGAAATGAGATGTGGGAAGGCTTGAATTATTGTATGATTATTCATAAAGATGTGGTTTGCTCAAGAGTTTTCATAACTACTGTACAACACGGAGAGATTAGTAAGCCTCTCGAGTGGATGTGAAAATGATGTAAGAGGAATCAGCGAGAACTGGTCTCCTCTCTGTGTCATTACTATGCATGAGAGTTAGTAGTGAGGCTCCATTCAACCCCCCGAGCCAGAAGATGACACTTTATTTGAGCCAAGCGCTAAATACCCAACAGGGATGAATTGCCTTGTACACACCAACATTAGTTTGAGTTAAAATCACCTTCACTGCTTTCATAATGAGAACGGATCAAGTCTTGCGTGCACAACTAGTATTTGAACCGCTCATTAAACATGCTTGTGCACAATGGAAAACATATCTGCATGATCTCCATGTACAATAATGGGGTTGAATGGCTTCATGAAATAACACAAATACAACTTTGTATCATAACAGAGCCATCTTCTTTGAATCAATTCCCTGCTTGTTGTTACAGAGCTGGATAAAACTAGCATATGCCCATAGATTAATGTTCCCCTTGATAACTTGTGCCCCTGTGTAACAGGTCATTACCGCCTTGTTTGTGCATGTCTGGTTTTCCTTAAGTAATTGTATAGAATCAGGGGAAAGCATGGCCATAGCACAACTACATTAATAGTTTTTTATTATTCCCTGTTTAGAGTATGGAATCTAATGAATGCAGAGGCTGTTCCGTACCTGACGCACATCTCATTTCCCACAGACAAGAGCCCCTGAAGTCCCTTGTAATTACCCACAGCGATGTTGAGTTTGCGGGCTGTGTCTTTAATCTCTTCAACTTGACACATCCCATGGGCAGCTCTTCCTGTAGCATTTTCTTTGATCTTGCAACATTGCTAGTATATGTCAAATTTCCTGGATTTTGCTCATTAGATAACCATTAGCTTGTTTCCACATTATTTGCAATTCGAATCAATAGTCAAAGCGCACAGTGATGTTTTCAAACAAAGGCAAACACATGCTGTTTATTATTTATTGAGCTGTGAATGCAGTGTGAATGGTTAGCTATATTTCTGTGCTATTCATAAGTATTTAGTGCTTGAACATTTAACATTCTTGACATTTCTACTATCTAAGATAATGACATTAATTCAAACACATTTTGTAGAACGTTTTAATAATTCTCAGTAACTTAAAACATGGTTGATCTTGTTCTTTTTTTATTTTTACAATTTGCTAAATATATAAGCTTTTAACCATGCATGTTCTATAGAATGTTTTGGAAAGAAAGTCATGGGCAGTTCATGTTTTATCAAATCTACAGTGTCACTTCAATGAGCTGTTCCGCTGCATAACAATGTTCCTTGTTATGAATATGCAATGATA